>NC_050574.1:42683214-42944315 GCF_011100635.1 Trichosurus vulpecula
TGTTAAATTTTCTATGTTGTTGTGGAAAAGCTACGGCAAAAATGCTATCTCTTGCTCCACCATCTTGACCCTGACCCCAGTACATAAGGGTTTGCCACAAACCTAACATGAAGCCATGGCCATGCACTTCAATTAACCATGCAAATAGGGAACCAAAATAGGGAAGTGGAAAAATCCCTGGCTAGCCTTAATCAAAATTTCCTTCTTCAAAAGAGTGACAGTGAGAAGTGATATTTTTTACTTGCTTCTCATCCATAAAGAGGAAGTGATGGCTGAAATAAAAATGATGGGAATCTTGGGGGAAGGGACCAATCCATCCTTTAATTTGTGATATAGAATGAGAGAAAAGTTGAGTACAATCTGAGAGAAAACCTAAATTTTAGGAGATTGGTTTTCAAAAACTTCAGTCAGAGCATGGGCAGGATATCATGGACTAAAATTCTGTAAAGCAAGTTGGCCCAGCAAAGATGGGCAGTGCTCCAGAATGAAGTTGGGAGAAAACACAATTGCAGGGAGGAAGAAAAAGTGGAAATGATCTAAAGTGACTGATGAAGGTGCATACAGAACTCAGTTATTACTCGGATTTTAAAAGAAAGACATAAACCATTATTTATGAAGCCTATTATGTGCCAGGCAATGTGCTAAGTGCATTGCCAATATTATATTATTTGATTCTCACAATAACCCTGGGGCATAGGTTTTATGATTATCTCCATTTTATAGTTGAGAAAACTGAGGCAGATAAAGGCTAAATAAATGACTTGCCCAGGGTCACATAGCTAGGAAGTGTCTGAGGCTGGATTTGAACTCGGGTCTGCCTGACTTCAGGTTTAATAATCTATCCGCTATGATACCTAGATGCATCTTATGAAGATCAAATGGTACAATGAATATATTTTGCAAAGCTGAAAACATTGTATAAATGGTAGCTCTTTAAAAGACAAGCTTATAATATAGATCAGATGAGAGAGAAAGAGGTAGATGTAATAGTAATTAAGGTGGGACTTCTTGCTGTTGACCTTTAATGATTCTGGCCTTTGTTTGAATGGGTTAGATAAAGTGGGATGTTTTTGTATTTCTCTGCACTGAGACAATTGGGAGTCATTGATTTGTGTCTAATGTGATATTGGGGGTGGGGAACTTTTCCAAGCCCAGTGTGCATGAGGTCGGGGCCCTTGGGGCCCTAAACAGGATATATAAGCCCAGAGGGGTTGCGTTCTCTCTCAGAGCTCTGTGCCACAGCAGGAGTGACATGTGACTCTGGGCCAGCCATTGTAATGAGCTTCCCGGCTGAAGGCTCAGATGTTGATAACTACGAATCGTATTTGGTCTGTAATTCAGGGTGCTGGTTTTTTTCCCCCTGAACTAGGGAAATGATATTTGCATGCTGGATTAAAGTAAGATTATTAACCCCTTAACGTTGGTTTCCTTAGTAAAGCAGATGAAAAGGACCTGGACTTGCAGTGTTCTGTGAGCTGGCTGTTGTTGGTTTTACACCCCCACAGCAGCTGCTAGCTGGATTGTTGATACAATAGAAGAGAGAGAAAGAGAGAGAAAGAGAGAGGGAGAGAAAGAGAGGGAGAGGGAGAGACAGAGAGAGAGAGAGAGAGACAGAGACAGACAGAGAGAGACAGACAGACAGACAGACAGACAGACAGAGACAGAGAGCCTGAGTAGAGTTGAACGAAGGCATCTGACTCAATTTTCCTCTTAGCAGCTTACACTCAGTGCTACTGGTTCTGACGTCTGGAGTCAAAACTGAACAGGTCTTTCCCCGCCCACACATAAATCCTTTCATATAATTAAAGATGGCTATCCTGTTCCCCCACAAGTACCTCTTTCTTCAGACTAAAATTTCCCATTCCTTCAAATGTTTGCCATATGGTATGGTATGACTTAAGCTATTCACCATCCTTGTTGCTCTCAGACACCCTCTAAAAATGTGGTGCTCAGAACTAGAAGCAGCCCTGACGGGATGTCGTCTAGAAGGACTGTTTCCTTTCCTCTGTAGTCCTGAAAGGTATGCCTCCATTAATGAAGCACAAGTTTTCTTTAGCATTTTTGGACAACACTTCTCCCTAAAGTCTCTTATTGACCTTACAATTAATCAAACCGCCTGGATCTTTTTCAATTGAAGGGTTGTCTAGTTTCCCTTCTGTGTTGTACTTATAAAGTCTATTTCTTGAAATGAAGTGTAAGACTTCACATTTCTCTGTTTGAATAGCTAGAGGGCCTCTCGTCTCACTCTCCTAGACTTGTCTCCTGATATGCAACTCTGGTGTGCTTATGGTTCCAACTATACCCATATACCTATACTGGTTGTTAAAACTGTCCAACAATCTTGCTGATCCAGTATGCCTGTAATTCCCCTTTTCACATCCTGAGTAGGCTCTCCTGGTTCATTTTTAGAAGTTACTGTTTTGATTTTGGTCTGTGCTGTTTAATTCCATTGCCCCTCTGGTGACGTGAGGGCTACTATGAAAACTTGGGCCCCCAAGAGGCTTTGGGTTTTTGAGAGAAGAATGTATCCCACTACTGGTCTGGGTTGCCACCCACAGCATGACGCCCCATGAGACTGTGGCAGTGAGGGAGGCTACATGTGACTCCCCCTGACTAAATCATTGAACCCTACTGCTCTGTGCTTGGCTCTAAGTAGCAAAAAACTCTTCTGATTCAGCCTTGCATCACTGTATGCCATTCACCCAAACTCCACACGAAATTTGCATGGCTGTTAGATTCAGCCGAATGGTCTAGCTGGTGGAAACCGTTTTGGAGCCAAACTCTTCCATCTGGTATGGTGGTTATCCCTTCCTATTTGGTGTCGTCTGCTAATCTGAAGAGCATGTTGTTAATGGTTTACCCAAGTCATTGATTAAAAAGGTCAACAGCAGTAGGCTGAGCACAATTAGATCCATGGCATATCCCATGAGAGATCTCTGTCTATACGGACATTAAACCACTAACAACTAGTCCTTGGATGTGGACCCCAAACTAGCCTGGGTTTGTGCAATTATCTTGTTTACTCTTCATCCATGTTTTCCCCAAGCATAGTATGTGATTCTTTATCAATGGCTTTGCCAAAATCAGAGGAAACAATGTCTCTACCATTCCCCTAACTATTCGATTGGTAATCCTGATAAAGATGTTAGTGAGGTGAACCCGGATCTTTGGAATCACTATTTCCTTTACTCAATATTCATTAGCTCTGAAAAATAACTGGACACAGAATTATCCTGGGAATTCAAGACAGGCTCCCAGATGCAGAGGCTTCAGGCTCTATTCTCCTTATTCTTGAACATCAGGACATTTGCCTTTGCTGGCCCTGCAGTGTTTCTCCTGTTCTCCATGGCCAGAGATCCCTGACAGGGACTTGATGTTCTATCTGCCCATTCTATCAGGACCCAAGGATATGATCATCTGGTCCAGGTGACTGCATTCATCCAGGGTGTCTAGATGTGGCTGTACCAACTCCTGAGTTAGCATAAAGGTCATCTCCCTGTTGGCCAGCTTTGTTCTGTCATTTTCAGGCCACTCAGGCTCCTTGGCAGAACAACTGAAAGGCCAATGAGTCTGGAGCAGCATTCCCTTCTTCCCTCCATTGACAGTTATAGTCATTCCACTCCCCCAAGCAGACCTCCTGTCCCTTTTCAGACCCTCCTCTTCCCCACCCCTTTCCCTTCTACAGACTAAATTCTTGGTTGTTCTTAGATTTCTAGAACAACATCATATTGTTTGTGGGTTGGGCATTCAGATCCAACTGCATTCATCTTCTTTACATATGAGGAGCTGAGGACAAACCAGCCACTCCAAGGGGAGGAAGTCTCCCCTGCCCCCAGCAATTCCCAGGACAAGGAGACTTTTCAAGCACCATATCCCTCAGACCTCATCCAGCATAAGGTTCTCTTCTCTCTTCACCAACCATCTCTCTTCACCCCAGGATCATTAATCTGTGGAGTCTCCTTCAAAGTAAAGAGTCCTTTCTCCCTGCTCCTTTGTTTCTCCCTCCTCCTTACCCACTCCATTGTAGGTTCTTCTTTTTCTGAGACAGCAGAAGTCACCCCCCCCCATTTCTAGCCCTTGTTTGGACCCTGATGCATCACTCCTCTCTATCCCTTGCTCCCCTGCTACCCTAATACTGAAGTCTCATGAATCATACACATCATCTTTCCAAGTAGGAATGTAAACAAAACAGTTCAATTTTAGTAAGTCCCTTGGGATTACTCTTTCTTGTTCACTTTTTCATGCTTCTCTTGATTCTTGTGTTTGAAAGTCAAATTTTCTATTCAGCTCTGGTCTTTTCACTGAGAAAGCTTGAAAGTCCTCTATTTTATTGAAAATCCATATTTTGCCTTGGAGCATGATACTCAGTTTTGCTGGGTAGGTGATTCTTGGTTTTAATCCTAGCTCCATTGACCTCCGGAATATCATATTCCAAGCCCTTCGATCTCTTAATGTAGAAGCTGCCAGATCTTGGGTTATTCTGATTCCACTATACTCAAATTGTTTCTTTCTGGCTGCTTGCAGTATTTTCTCCTTCATCTGGGAGAAGGCAGCCCAAGGTTGCATGGGCTATTACAGCCACCATATCATGTTGGGGATTTGGTGCAGGTCTCTAAAAACAACAGATCTTTTTGAAACACACTGCTATCTAACCGTGTCTCCCCCATCTTATACTTAGTGAGCAAGCACAGTAATTTTTCTGAAGTGACCATGTCACTTTCTTACTCAGCAACTTTCAATAGCTCCCCATTATTGCTTCCAGGATCAGACATAAAGTCTTTTGTTTGCCACAAGTTGACCCTTTCTTACCTTTTCAATCTTCTTACACTTTAATCCCCTCTGTACATTCTACTTGGCCACTCTCAAATAGACTACTCTATGACCCATCTCTGAGCCCCTGTACCATCTGGCCCCCATTTCTGGGATGCTCTACCTCCTCACCTATACCTCCTGACTTCCTTGGCTTCCTTCAAGACTCATCCTAAACATTACCTTCTGTAGGAAGTTTTTCCCAGTTCCTCCCACCCCCACCTTGCTGCCAGTGCAAGGAAAGCGGACTTTCAACTTCTGGTGCTAGGTCAGAGAGTTTAGGAACGAAGAGAGTGAAATAGATCATCAAAAAGGACACTATGCCAGAAAAGAACTGTGCAGTACTCCACCAAGCCTGAGGGAAAGAGCATAGTATGGAACTGGGGCCACTTCTGACCACATAAAAGGCAATTGGGGTACAAACCGAGGTCAGAGAATTGTGAATTGCCCAGTGTGGGAGAAGGCCAAAATGCATTGAGATCCAGCCCCCGAGGAAACCACAATCAGAAGAGAGGGAGTCAGGAAACGAGTGATAAGGAAAATAAGAACAGGGAAGAGGGATGGAAGAGAAACCTAAAGTACCAAAGATTTCAAGAAGAAATGTCAGAGACCTTGAAAATAAACAGAGAAATCAATAGGAAAAAAAACAGTAACAGTGGAAGGAAATAGGGTCTCCAGATCTAGTAGATGAATTTTATCAGCTATGATTAAAGGAATAAAAAAAAAAGAAAATCATCCAATACAAAGGACCCAGTGGAATTTGGGGCAAACACTGACCCACAACACACTGGACATATATATATATATATATGCATGTTTATGTATATATATATATATATAAGTGAATGTATATGTATGTATATATGTATGGGCATATATATATATATATATATATATATATATATATATATAGAGAGAGAGAGAGAGAGAGAGAGAGAGAGAGAGAGAGAGAGAGAGGGAGAGAGAGAGAGAGAGAGGACACAGGGTGAGTTGAAGATGAAAGCAAGATGCCTAAAAGAAATAAAATCAAATTAAGGGATGAGAGACGAATATATTGAGAGAGGGAGACAGGGGGAGATAGAATGGGGTGGATTATCTCGCATAAAGGTGGCAAGAGGAAGCAATTCTGTGGGAGGAGGGGAGAGGGCAGGTGAGGGGGAATGAGTGAATCTTGCTCTCATCAGATTTGACCTGAGGAGGAATACCGTACATACTCAATTGGGTATCTTACCCCGCAGGAAAGAAGAGGGAAGAAGATAAAAAAAAGGCAGGGATGATGGAGGGGAGGGCAGATGGGGGTGGAGGTAATCAAAAACAAACACTTTGGAAAGGGGACAGGGTCAAGTGAGAAAATTCAATAAAGGGGGATGGGTTGGGAAGGAGCAAAATATAGCGAGTCTTTCACAACATGAGTATTGTGGAAGGGTTATACATAATGATACGCATGGGGCCTGTGTTGAGTTGCTTGACTTCTTAGGGAGGGTGGGTGGGAAGGGAGGAGGGGGGAGAATTTGGAACTCAAAGTTTTAAAAACAGATGTTCAAAAAGAACAAAAAAAAGTGTTTGCATGCAACTAGGAAATAAGATACACAGGCAATGGGGCATAGAAATTTATCTTGCCCTACAAGAAAGGAAGGGAAAAGGGGATGGGAGGGGAGTGGGGTGACAGAAGGGAGGGCCGACTGGGGAACAGGGCAACCAGAATATGTGCCATCTTGGAGTAGGGGGAGGGTAGAAATGGGGAGAAAATTTGTAATTCAAACTCTTGTGAAAACCAATGCTGAAAATTAAATATGTTAAATAAATAAATTAAATAATAAAAAAAAGAATGGCACAGCTTGGGGCAGTTAGATGGCCCAGTGAGTAGAGCACCACACTTGGAGTCAGGAGGACCTGAGTTCTAACAGAATCTCAGACACTTGACACACTTACTAGCTGTGTGACCTTCAGCAAGTCACTTAACTCCAATTGCCCTGCCTTCTACCCTGCAAAAAAAAAAAAAAAGGAATGGCACAACTTCCATGAACGAAGAGGGGTTGGCCTCGCTGTGATTTGTCCTGGTTAGGCTTTTAAAGAGAGAATATACAGGGGAAGAAGGTCAAAATCTATAGGAAGGTCAAGGAAGAGGACTGAGACAAGGTCATTAATTGGGGCACTAGGTGGTGCAGTGGATAGAGTGCTGGACTTGGAGTCAGAAGGACTTGAATTCAAATGCAGCCTCAGACACTTGATAGCTGTGTGACCCTGGATAAGTCACTTAACCCTATTTGCCTCAGTTTCCTCATCTATAAAATGAGCTGGAGGAGGAAATGGCAAGCCATTCCTGTATCTTTGTTAAGAAAACCCCAAATGGGGTCACAAAGAGGCAGATGCAACTAATTGAAAAAATTTTAAAGATCACAGCTAACTCTGGAGAAGGTAACTTCAGTTGATTCCCAGGGTGATAATAGGTATAGGGGACATCCAGGGAAAGTACTAGAATAACCTCATTCTCAGGGTCCCAAGGAAAGAATGGGCCACAGGGATAGCGGGGAACCCAGTCAGAGGGAGGGGCAAAAACCAGAGGACATTTGGAGGTCCAAGACAGGCACTGGAGCTGGGGGAGGGAATGCACTGTGGTCTTCTCTAGGTGGAGAAATGACTCCAGGCAGACCTGAGTGGCCCTGCTCTTGGGAATAGCCTAGAATGCCAGGAAAAGAACCAGGGGTATTGGGGGAGGGAGCAGCATCTGAGGTAAGGAATTGGGTGAGGTAGGAGGGACAACTCCTGGGCCAGCACCAGGTAGAGGCTACAGTAGGCACTCTTCTCTTTGCAGAAATGAGCCCAAGGGCAGAGCTGAGTCACTCAGGTCTTGGAGATACAGGAGATCCCTGAGGAAGGAGGGATAGAACTGGGACCTACGAAAGGACCTCCCAGGGACAGGTTACCTGGGGACATTTAAAGGACAGTGCTGAGGCTATTAGCTAAGGGAAGGGGGAGTGGCTTCCCAAGGACCTGGATCACTTAATTTCTTTCCCCCTCAGCTCTGACATAGAAGCCCAACATCTATATTCCAGGGATCCTGGAGCCTGGGCACTCTGTGACACTGATGTGTGTGAAGCCCCTGGACCTGTGGGGAGGGGACACCTCTCACACCTTCTCCTGGATAGGAGCTGATCTCTCCAACCTGGGACCATGCTGAGGGACCCCTTATTTCTCTGAGCTGACCCTCACCCCCAGGTCCCAGGACCACAACAACAACCTCACCTGTCAGGTGACCTTTCCTGGGGCCGGAATGAGCACAGACAACCATTCTGCTCAATGTTGCCTGTGAGTGCTGGGGACATCTGGACAGTGGGTGGGAGAGTTGGGGAGGGAAAATCTAAGACTGAGAACCAGTACACTGGGGTCCCTCGGAAGGTATAGATCCCTGGGGAAAAAAAGCAAAGCAGCATCTGGCATGGTTGGGGGAGAGACTTGGAGTTACAAGTCTTGGGTTTAATAGCAATCCTAATTATAATAGCTAACATTGAACACTTGGCAATTATCATTTCATTTGATCCTCACAACTACCCTGGGAGGTAGGTGCTATTATGATGCCCATTTTA
Organism: Trichosurus vulpecula; assembly: GCF_011100635.1. NCBI lineage: Eukaryota > Metazoa > Chordata > Mammalia > Diprotodontia > Phalangeridae > Trichosurus > Trichosurus vulpecula. Next base: position 42,691,611 of record NC_050574.1, read on the forward strand.
CAGATGAAGAAACTGAGGCAAACAGAGTAAATGACTTGCCCAGGCTCACACAGCCAGTTAGTACTTGCAGCTGGATTTGAATTCAGGTCTTCTTGACCCTAGCTGGACTCTATCCATTGTGTTGCCTCTGGCCCATCCCAGTGACTTATAATTTTATCAGAGGATCATAGTCTCAGAGGAAGAAGGAGCCTCAGAGACCATCTTGTCCCCTCTCTCATTTCAATGATGAAAAGCTGAGATCCAGAATGAGGAAATGCCTTGTTGAAGGTAACATTGGTAGAATGTAGAGAGTCAGGATTTGACCTCAGGAGCTGTCACTCTACATCCCTGGACAGACGGGAGCAAAGAAAGCTGTCCTGGGGAACAGATCCCAGAACTGGGAGTCAAGGCACCTGGTTTCTAGTCCAGACTCTGCCAACCACCTACTGGGTAACCTTGGCTGGATTACTTTTCCTCTCTAGGCCTTAGTTTCCTTAGGATTGGTGGGGAGGGGAATGAAGAAGAGGTGGAGAGCAGGCAGCATCCCCTCTCCTCCTACTATTTGACCAAGAGAAGGAAAGAAGCAGCAGAAGATGAGGAATGGCAAGGGGGTGGGGCATGTGTCACAGCCTCCTCATTAGTCTGCAGAATGAAGGAGGAGAGGCAGAACTCAACGCCCATTCCATGAGAATTGATGATCAGTCCTTCCTGACCAGCCACAAAGACCCAGCTGGACAGTGGAGACTCTACTAAAGGCTTCCAGAAGAATAAAGCCCTTTGGATTCATCCCTGACATCAGTGAATAACCATAACTGAGAGTAGCTGGAGAGATGTGATGTCATTGGGCCAAAGATGGTTTGTGATGACTGGGACTTGCCTTTGACCTGCCTTCGCCAGGCATTGAAGCACTTGTCTCCTGTTCCTTCCTCCTCTGTGCCTTCTCAGGCTGCCTCCTTCTCTCAGCCTCCCCTGAGCCCAGCCTCTGATTATCTCCCCTGACTTCTGAACTCTCCCTAGAGCACTTTGTCTGTGTGTCTCCTTTGCCTCAGCCTTGTCCTTCCCTGATTTCTACACCTATTGTGTCTCCCATGCTCCCCTGACTTCATCATGGGGCTTTTGTGCAGACTGTATGCTTCTTGAGACCAGACATATCTTAACCACTTGTAAAACCTTTGCTTCATCACTGATGCCATGGGGCTTGACAAAGAAGTATTTGGGAATGGTGAATTTAGTGTTTGTGTGGACAGATGGTCAATTCTGTTATGTAGTCTGCCCCTTAATCTTGCCACCTTAGGGAACTTTGCTTCGGCAATTTTCCAAAATATTTATGAATCTCTAATTTGGATTATTTGACTGTCCAGTCTTCCTTTTTTCTCATCTTGAATTTGCAAGTGTGATAATTGGTGATAATAACAGAGGTATAATATCTGGGAGAGTGAAGCAAGAGTTTCAGGGAGACCAACAATTTTGTCCCTGGTCAGAATTGTCTGCTAAATAAATGCTTGTGGATTGATTGATTGATTGATTGAATGAATGAATGTTCCAGCCAGCCCCCATGGTACAGCTGGTTGAAGCATCGCATCTCATGAAGGGAGTTGAAAGGAATTTTCTCCTTCTAATTAAAAGTAGATTGAATTCAAAGAGTGGTAGCTGAGAAAGTTTAAAAAAAAGATTGAAACAGAGATTTAGCATTAACAATTTTGGCTTCTGCTGGTTATCCTGGGTATCAGCAACTTTGAGGTTCAAAATGCAAAAGAACAAGGATAGCCTGTGAGACTCTAGCTTTAGAACTCAAAATTCCTAAAGGGGAAAAAAATCACACATAGCTCTGGCAATTCTGCGAAGAAACAGCAGGTGGCAGCAGGGAGCAATCCATGGTCTGACTAAGACCAGTAGCTGGTTCATCAAGGACAGCAGCCCAGCCCAACAGCCCGTAACTCTGGGCTTTCCCAGAAAACCTTCCCTTGTGTTTTTGCTCCTTCCTCCTGCCCTGCCTCATCTCTTGACAGTTCCGGATTTGAAATCTTCCTTTCTGGAAACTTCTATTGCCTGAGCAACAACAACAAACAGCAGCAGCAGCAGCAGCAGCACACCACCACCACCACCACCACCATGATAATAGCTAACTTTTACATAGTGTTTACTATATGCCAGGGACTGTGCGAAGTGCTTTATGAATATTGTCTCATTTGATCCTCACAACAACCCTGGAAAGTATGTGCTACCATTTCCCCCATTTTATAAATGAGCAAACAGGGTGAAGTGACTTGCCCAGGGTCACGCAGCTAGTAAGTGTCTGAGGCAAAATTTGAACTCAGATCTTCCTGACTCTAGGCCCACTGTAGTTTTCTAAAAGGTAACAGTTTTTCTCATCCTACTACTGACTTATTAACCAGATTGGTTTTCCAGTCTAAATGTTCATTTTTCACTCTGGCAAGTAGTATCAAAGGATATTTATCTATCTTTATCTTTTTGTTAGCTTTGAGCCCCCAGCCAGAGACAGTACTTCTACCGGAATATCTCAGTGTTTTGTTCTCTATCCTTTTGCTAGAGATTACCCACCTGCCTCCTCCAAGTAGCTTTCTCCTAACTGTATTCACAATAAGTACAACTCAGAATGATATTTATAAAAACAAAGTAAATATTTTAAGAAATGAAACACAGATAACCTACTTCCAGCAGAGGAAAAGTTCTCAATTTCTCATAAAATGGATCAAGGGGGAAAGGAGATGCAGGGCTGTCACCTCAAGATGAGTTATCTAGAGTTGAGAGAAGGGACTTCAGCCACAGAGATTCTATACCAATGCATACTTGGTTGGTTCAAGCAGGCTGGTTTCTAGATGACCAGTCCCCTTTGGGGGGCAGTGAATTGCACCTGAGGCTTCTGCTCTCTTAGCGTGGAGCACCTTCAGCTGCCCTTCCCTGAGCTCTCTTCATGTTCTACTTGTCCAGTAAATGACCTGGGCTCTTTTCCCATTATATTTCCTTGTCTCAGTATATTGATTTTCAAAGGTCACCTTTAGGTGAAATGATCACTTTTCATCTGATCACAAATTCCTTGGTTTCTCGAGGGACTAATTCACATCTGATAAAGGAATCACCAGCATGGTTGCATTTTAAAAAATGAATTTTCATTAACAACTTTTTGTCTTTACATCACCTACATTTCCTTAAATATCCATTCCCTTATCCCCTCCCAAAGAGACGTCCTTTACAGCAATTTTTAAGAATAAAAGAGGAGAAAGAGAAAAATTAGAGAAGTGATCAATAAATTTTAAAATATCTTATAATATATGCAACATTCATACCTATGAATCCTCAACTCTGCAAAGGAGTGGAGGTGGTATCTTCTCTAATTTCACCTTCTCTAATCATTCTTCAATAATAGGCAGATAATTTCATATATCTATATCTATCTATGGACTATATCTACCTATGGATATTTTGTGTCATTTAGTCATTTCAGTTATGGTTGACACTTTGTGATCCCATTTGGGATTTTCTTGGCAAAGATACAAGAGTGGCTTGCCATTTCCTTTTCTGGCTCATTTTACAGATGGGGAAACTGAGGCAGACAGGGTTAAGTGACTTGCCCAGGGTCACACAGCTAGTCAGTGTCTGAAGCCAGATTTGAACTCAGGAAGATGAATCTTTTTGACTTTAGGCCTAGCATTCTATTCACTGTACTACCTAGTTGCCCCGTCTATGGATTTAGAAACCTATATACATATATATATATATATATATATATATGTTATTCTATCTATTTATACCTATCAATCATCTATCTACATTTGATGGTGGGGTGGGAGAAGCACCAACGTGCATGCTTAGGCCATCTAAAATGTCATCACTTAGGTGAAAGATCCTGGGGGCAGCTAAGTGGAGAAGTGAATAGTTAGGATCTGGAGTCAGGAAGACCTGAGTTAGACTTTCAGACATTTAGTAGCTGGGTGATCTACATTTAGGTCCTGTGGCAATGGGTAAGTGATGAAGAGGTAGGTGTAGATACACTGGAAGCTGTAGTCACAACCCTGCACGTGGGTGGCCCAGGCCACTGGGTCAGTCATCTTCTCACTGGATTGAAGCAGCAATGAGATTTTGCATTTGAGGGATTTTGTGTCTGAGCAGCCTTTTTTAAGGACTGCACTCCTTACCTCCTGGTATGAAGAAACAGAGAAGATGCCCTAGAATTGTTCTGCTTTACCTAACTTAACCCTGGTCTGCTTACCATGGCATACTCCTTTGATTTTCGGTATTGTCAGATACCTGATCTTTCCCACTTATCTGTCTCTCTCTCTCTCTCTCTCTCTCTCTCTCTCTCTCTCTCTCTCTCTCTCTCTCCCATCTACTATCTATCTATCTATTTATCTATCTGTCTATCTACCTATCATCTTTCTATAGCTGTCTGTCTATCTATCTACTATCTATCTATCTATCCATCTATCTATCTATCTGCCTATCTAATCTGTCTATCATCTTTCTATAGCTGTCCGTCTATCTATCTATCTATCTATCTATCTATCTATATCTATCTATCTATCTATCTGCCTATCTAATCTATCTATCATCTTTCTATAGCTGTCCGTCTATCTATCTATATCTATCTATCTATCATCTATCTATCTATCTGCCTATCTAATCTGTCTATCATCTTTCTATAGCTGTCTGTCTATCTACTATCTATCTATCTATCCATCTATCTATCTATCTGCCTATCTAATCTGTCTATCATCTTTCTATAGCTGTCTGTCTATCTATCTACTATCTATCTATCTATCCATCTATCTATCTATCTGCCTATCTAATCTGTCTATCATCTTTCTATAGCTGTCTGTCTATCTACTATCTATCTATCTATCCATCTATCTATCTATCTGCCTATCTAATCTGTCTATCATCTTTCTATAGCTATCTATCTATCTCCTATCTATCTATCTATCATCTATCTATCTATCTGCCTATCTAATCTATCATCTTTCTATAGCTGTCCGTCTATCTATCTATATCTATCTATCTATCATCTATCTATCTATCTGCCTATCTAATCTATCTATCATCTTTCTATAGCTGTCCGTCTATCTATCTATATCTATCTATCTATCATCTATCTATCTATCTGCCTATCTAATCTGTCTATCATCTTTCTATAGCTGTCTGTCTATCTATCTACTATCTATCTATCTATCTATCCATCTATCTATCTGCCTATCTAATCTGTCTATCCTCTTTCTATAGCTGTCTGTCTATCTATCTACTATCTATCTATCTATCCATCTATCTATCTATCTGCCTATCTAATCTGTCTATCATCTTTCTATAGCTATCTGTCTATCTATCTACTATCTATCTATCTATATCTATCTATCTATCTATCCATCTATCTATCTATCTGCCTATCTAATCTGTCTATCATCTTTCTATAGCTGTCCGTCTATCTATCTATATCTATCTATCTATCATCTATCTATCTGCCTATCTAATCTGTCTATCATCTTTCTATAGCTGTCTGTCTATCTATCTATATCTATCTACTATCTATCTATCTATATCTATCTATGTATCCATCTATCTATCTATCTGCCTATCTAATCTGTCTATCATCTTTCTATAGCTATCTGTCTATCTATCTACTATCTATCTATCTATATCTATCTATCTATCATCTATCTATCTATCTGCCTATCTAATCTGTCTATCATCTTTCTATAGCTGTCCGTCTATCTATCTATATCTATCTATCTACCATCTATCTATCTATCCATCTATCTTTGACCAGTACCAAAATGTTCTAATGATTATTGCCTTCTATTACAGTCTCAGATCCGGCATGCCTAAGCTCTCTCTCCATGTTTTCTTTTCATTATTTCCCTTGTGATTCATGACCTTTTGTCCTCCAGGTGAGTTTCATTATTTTTCCCCCTAGGTCTCTAAAGTAATACAGCTTAATCAGCATGGAACTAAATTGGTAAGTTAATTTGAATTATATATATATGTATATATACATATATATATATGAAATATACATATATATTTAATTATATTATCTCATCCTATCCATGACCAGTAGATGTTTCTCCAATTATTCTGGTCCGTGTTTCTATAGGTAGGAAAAAGATAAACATTTATTAAGAGATTCCAATGAACCAGGTACTGTGCCAAGCACTAAGGTTAGAAATGCAAGCAAAAAGACCAAGAAACCCCTCCTTGTGGCTCCTGCCCTCACAGAGCTTAGACTTGAAAAGAAAACACACAAAAGGGAAACAAAAAGTGGATGAGGTAGGAAGAAAGTTCCCCTTGAGAGGGCATGGTGGCAAAATCCAAAGAGTCCGCTGAGAGGAGAATGAAACACAGATGGTATGTGCCCTTTCAGAAAATGGAGACCCTTGAAGGAATTTGTCAATGAAAGGAGTGGGGTAGCATGGCAGAAGGAAACTCCAGGGTGAGAAGGTTCCATATGCTGAAGGAAGCTCTAGGTGAGAAGACAGCTGAATTATGGTGAAAAAGGCTGAAGAGGTAGAAGGACAGTGTAAACATTTTTTGGGGGGTAAATGTATTCAGATAGTTCTTGGATGTATCTTGGTAGGTAGTGTCCCATGGACTCCATACATTGCACAGTTACTTTAAATGGAATTTCTCTTTCTGTCTCTTTCCACTTTGTTTTGCTGATAACTTACGTCAAGGCTGTCAAACCTTAGGTTATCTTAGAGCTGCATTAAAATAAAATAATTATTTGAGGGCCGCGCCCTGAATAAAAAATATAGTACACTAATAGAAAGTGGGGGAACGCATGTCATCAATACAATAGGCGAAGGCGTGAAATGTGAAAACAAACACAAAACAACAACTCAACAGCATAAAGGTAGGTGCATACTGACTAGTCTGTGTTGTACAAATGGAATGCATCCCACAGATGGATTGAAAATTCCATGCGATATGTTCCATCCATAATGGCTGCTTAAAAACACCAAAGAAAATTAACATCAACGAGATTACTTGCTAGTGATGGAATTAAAAAATCTAATACACATTCCATGCAAATTATTATTTTATTTTTTTGCTCATGAAAATTAAAACCTACAGACGGGCCACATAAAATTGCCCTGTGGGCTGCACGTGCCCCATGGTCCGTGTTTTGGACAGCCCTGACTTACACTGTTGTTCATCCTTCATTCTCACAGAGGACCAATGACATCAGGAGATTGATGTCTTGAATTGTAAGTGAATTGGATTTAAGTGAGGCAGGGCCATGCAAAGCCGCACTCCTCCAGGGTCATCAGAGTCCAGTGGGAAGACATAGGTCAAGACAATTGGTTTTGGCCCTGATAACTTACAAAATGACATTGATTGTTATGGGTTTATCATATACCCTACAAATTTGCTGAAGTCATTGATAATTTTAGTTGTATACCATCATACCTTCTGCAAAGAGTGATGGTTTTGTTTTTTCCCTGCCCATGTTTATTTCCTTGATTTTTCTTTCCTGTCTTATTGATGTAGGTAGCATTTCTAGTACTATATCAGGGTATCAGGGAAGACTAGTACCTCTAGTATGAGGGCTTGCTGAGCTCTTTTTAGGGCTGCTCATCCACCTTTGGTGTCCATCTTTCACCTGACTTTCACAAGTGGCACCTCCAGTGGCTACACTCCACTAATACTGACTAGAAAGACAAGCTAAATCAGGTTAAGGATAATGGAGGGACCTCAGACCCACTGAGGAGTGAGGGGGATGGCTACCGTAAGCATGTGAAAACTTCCCCTGGCAGAATGGGTGCATGAGAACAATTTGTTCCAATGGCCATGAAGGTGGCTTAAGCAGGTGCTGCGGAGCATTTAGAACTTGGTCAGACATCGAAGACACCAAGTCATCCACGGTGTCCTGCGCTATCACCAATCATCTTGACTTTTGTCTAGCCACTGAACTTCAGTGACTCTGGAAGAAAGAGTGAGGCTGATGATTTTGTAAAACTCTGCCTTACTTAAATCCAATTCCTGTGCCAATCAAGACACCACCCATGACGTTGTGGGTACAATTAATCAGAGTTGTGTAAAATTTTGTTTTAAATTGCAAATGAGAAATTCTGTAGAATAAAGATTATTTATTTAGATAATTTGGGATATGATTAGGAAATGCAGTACTTTGTCCCTGAAAGACAATTCTGGAAGCATATTCCCCAGTCTTCAGAATCTCATGAGCTTCAAAGCAAGGGAATGAGAATACCAGGCTGCCACTTGGAATCTCTCCCTGTCTTTTGCACTGGCTTGAAACTGAAAAGCCTTGGGGAAAAGAGAGGGTGGGGCTAGGTCATGAACATGAAAGAAATTGATTTGGCTTTTTGAGTGATTTAAAAGGAAATAAATAAAAAAGTCATTAGAAACTGGGAGTGCTACCCTGAACCTTTGAAAGTAATCTAATTGTTAATTTGACTCTAAATTTTGTGGTTGTAAATCCAGATTTGATTGGGTTGAGATTTGTCCTGTAACTAAATTATGATGTGGTGAAATGTATTGTCCTATTAATTGTGGCATCAAATGCAAAAATAAATGGACGCTCGAAAAATGCAGGGAAACCTGAGTTACACTCTGGTCTCAGAAATTTATTAGCTGTGTGATTTTACTATTTGTGTGTGGTGAGGATCAACTGATCTAATGATTGTGCTTAACAAATGACATAATGAAGTGCTTAACACAGTGACTGCATATGGTGGGCATGATATAAATGTTGACTATTGTCATCATTATTTCTTTAATTGAATGTAATTACTCCATACTTGACAACTCTATATCAGGTTTTAGATATGATTTGTGTAAAACACTAAAGGTAAGACGATTAATGATTTTGCTCTCTAAGATAATTGAGAAACACATTCAGCCAAATTGACATCATCTGACTCGTAGTAAGTTTTGTTTCATGCTTTAAATATGTGATATTGCGAATGTTATCATGTTTCTAATTTTTTTCTTATATTGTGAAATTGGAGACAAATAGCTTCCCTTTTAATTTGGATAGTTAGATTACAATTGGAGTTATTAAAAGAATGTGGTAAAAATAGATATTCGAAAACAAATATTCGTTGGGTTACATTTTGTTTTAAACTAGAGGATGAGGATGATGATGACGATGATGATGATGAAGGGGATGATGATGGCGATGAGGATGACTATGATGATGATGAGGATGACTATGATGATGATGAAGAGGATGATGGCGATGATGATGATGAGGATGATGATGATGACTATGATGACGATGATGATGTTATGATGAGGAAGATGAGGATGATGAGGATGACGATGATGATGATGACTATGATGATGATGAAGGGGATGATGATGGTGATGATGATGGTGATGATGATGATGATGAGGATGATGATGATGAGGAGGAGGAGGAGGATGACTATGATGATGGTGATGATGGTTATGACAATCTGCTGCTTGGGAAAAAAGTTTCACAGCCCCTTTAAGATATTCTTATCTGTGATGTAGGCCCCTTGAGACTTTGTATTCAGGTAGGGTCACGAGTTCTTATCAGCCCTACTGACCACATGTTATAGAATACTTTTCCTAAAATGAATAGGGTGGTTTAAAGATGCAACTTCAATACATTAATATGAGTCAACTATCGGGTATTCACCATATGTCTGAAACCCCAGAATATGGCTAGCTTTAATTCACAAGTAAAGGATAAATTAAATGTAGCTGTTAGGGAAATAAGAGAAAATCAATACTACTCATAAACCTTAACCTGTGATTAGTGAAATGTTAATATTTGTGGGAAAATTTCTTGTGACTATAATTTTGCTTTGACTTTTGAATATAGGGATGGTTGTCTGGATTGTCATGAAGCCAGTAGTAGAAAATGGCATGTGCTGCAGTCTGAGAACTGCTACAGGTGGATGTCCGTGCCCGGGAAAAACTGAGAGGATGATCTTGGCAGAAGACTTGGCAGAAACTCAGATCCAAAGACCAGGGCAAGTTTTGTTGCAGTTATCCGTCTCAAGCGCACCATATGTCTCATCTGAAAATTGGCCCCGCACTGGTCAGTTAGTTGTTGCTTCCGTGTTCCACTGATTGAAAGCGGACGATTGGAGGAGGGAGTGGGACATCTCCTTTTCTGATTCCAGGGAGCTATACCTGTTCACTCTCCCTCTCCCAACTGAGAAAGTCTCCAATCTTTTCTCTAATTAGAAATCAGACGATCTAATTATATATCTCGTTTTGTATCCTGTTTATTGTTATCTTTTAATACCTAAAAATCTGTCTCCTCCTGTATTTGGAATCTAGTGCCAAATTTGAGGAGATCTGGTCCCAATTTGTTATGAAATTGGCATGCATTGCTTAATAAATTGATAAGCTCAGAATATTTGTTTCTTCAGTCATTTCAGATTCCTCTTGCCACAAGGATAACCTTCAGGATGGAATCTTTGGTGACTGGAATTTGGTGGAACTAGAGAGGGAGAACCAGGGGAGAGCAGTGTCAGGAAAACTGAGAGAAAATTATTGAGGAGAAGATGGTGGTTGATAGTGTCAGAGCTTGAGGAGAGATCAAGAAGGGTAAGGGTAGAGAAAAGGACATTTAATTATGCAATTTAGAGAAGATTGATAACTCCCAAGACAGCAGTTTCAACAGAATGAAGAGCATGGAGGTGAGTGGACAGAAGGTTTTAGAAGACAAAGGGTCCAAATAGTTTCACATGGAATTGGAACATTTGAGAGAGGTGACAATATGGAGAGTATGGCCATGTCTGTGGGTAACATGGGAGTTTGACATGTACAGCTGAAAGAGAACATAGAAAACATCTTGCCTGAATTACTCATTTTACAGAGAGAGAGAAACTGAGGCACAGAAAGGTGAAATCATTTTCCCAAGGTCATAGTCCAAGCATATTTCTGGTCCTCTGGTTTCTGCATGCCATGGAGTGAGGACCTGAGGGTGGTTACCTCCATTCCAATTCCTTTCTTATCTCCAGGCCCCAGACCCCAAAAACCCATTCTCCAACCCCATAAGACACTGCCAGTGTCCTATTTGGGAACAGGAAGCTTCCAGCAACCATCATAGGGAAAACCCTAGAGACAGTTATCAACATCAGCCCTGCCCCTCCCAGAAGATCATCATGGGACCTTCAATGTTGAGAGAGCACTCTGTCATCAGAAGGCCCAGCTAGATTTGCAGTAAAATATGGACTTCTTGATGGGGGCCATTTCATTTTAGGCCTTGTATCCTCAATGCCTGTGGAAGGATTTGTGGTTTTATGGGCTTTCAATATAAATCACATGTCTCTGAATTAGTAGATCAGAGCTACTTAAGTGACTCCTGGGCTTGTCCCTCTTAGCTCTGACATTCCGTGTTCTAGGGTCCTGTTTAGCTCCAACCCTTTCCCCCAGCTCTGACATTATCTCTTTTGACTTCCCACTCATCTCTGCCCTTCTCTGTTCTCAGCTCTCAGTCTCAGCGCAGGGATGAGTTCCCAGAATCTAGGCTGAGACCTATCTTCCTCCTGGCAGAGCCTCTGTGCTGTTGCCCTGGACTGCTTACCACTCTCCACTTGTCACAGTTTCGTGACTTGGACTTTCACTTCTCCTTCCTCTTTTCTTCTTTTCAGAGGGTAGTCAGTGGAAAAATCTGACTTTTCTCCCCTTCATTTGTTTCTCACTCCATCTTTCTGACTCCTCCCACTCACCACCACATGGCTAAAGCCCAACAGACTCCATCCACCTCCTCTCCCCTTACTCTGGACAGTGTCAGCTCTACCTGTTCCAGCTGGGGGGAGTAGGAGCAGGATCTAAGATAGACTGGGGGAAGAGGCTGAACAATCAGGCTAGACTTGAGTAAAGGTTCCTGTCGGGGACCCAATGCCTGCTCATTTGATGCATCATTTCCCAGGGTTGTGGGCTTGCCTCCTTTTTCTCTTTACAACTTGGGACTGGTCAGACAGAAGAAACCATGAAGCCTGGGGAGTGACAGTGCCCAGACAGAGCCTGTAACTCTCCTGGTTCAGAGATGCTCCTGCTGCTGCTGCTGCTGCTGCTATCCTTGGGGGGTGAGTGGAAACAGGGCAAGGATGGGGATGGGCAAGGATGCCCTCAGGGGCTGGCCTTAGAGCCAGGAGACCCTGGCCCAAGTCTTGCCCCTGACACTGGCTGAGGGACATTAGGCCAAGTCATAGAAATCTCTCTTGGTCTCAGTTTTCTAATTGATCTTAAAATGGCGCTGGGCTGAAGTATCTCTTAAGATCCTTCCCAGCATTGACATTCTTTATTCTGGGTTCTCTAAAACCTGTGACACTTAATGCTAATATTAACAATCATCATCATCATCATTAACTGCTTAGTGTTATGGTCTGTATCTATTTCTGCCCACAGGGTCCCAATCCCAAAAAGAAGGATATGCATTGGTGGTGTCACCGCCAGAGATGGTTCAGGAAGGGCTCTGCGTCTATATCCCTTGCGCCTTCTTCTACCCTGGTTCCTGGGTCTCTTCTGCCACCATTAATGGCTACTGGTACAGGAGAAGACCCATGGTTGATGAAAGTGTTCTTGTGGCCACAAATGACCAAAGCAGGAAGGTGGATGAGGAGGCCATAGGAAGATTCCACCTAGTGGGGGACCTTATGAAGAAAAAATGCTCCCTGAGCATCATGGACATCCAGAAAAAGGACAGCGGAGAATACTTCTTCCGTATGGAGAGAGGATGGACAGAAAAATTCAGCTACTTAAATTATCAGGTCAATCTGGATGTGAGAGGTAGGAACCTCTGGGATAGGGAAGGGACCCTGGGCACAGTAAAGTGGGAGCCTGTGGGGGAGGACCAGGCTGGAAAGCTCTTTTTGCTTCATGTCCCAAGGCAGCCCATTTGGCCAAGTGGTAGTTGACTGAAGCAGACAAAGACTGGGGAGAGCATATAGGGTGTGGGAGTTGAAGGAGGGGGTGTACTCTGGTCTTCTCTTTGTGGGGAAACAGGATCCCAGGCAGGGTTGGGTGAGTCCATCAGGCATCCTGGGTCAGGGATGTTGGAGGGCCCTAAGGTGAGGAGTGATAATATTTGAAGGACAGCCTCATGGTCATCACCAGCTGGGGGATATAAGATGGGTTCTTCTCTGTGAAGAAACAGGACCACAGCCAAGGATGAGTGGTTCAGGACTTAGACATGTAGAAGATTCTTGGTGAAGGGGGGATGTGTCATGATGGGACCTAGGAAAGGACATTCTAGTGGCAGAGTCCTGAGCAGGGGTGTGCTGATAACTTTTAAACAACCTGACTCCAAATTTTTATTTTTATTCTTTTTGAATAATATTTTATTTTTTCCTAATTACATGTAAAAGCAATTAAAACTTTTTTGAGTTCCGAATTCTCTCCCTCTCCCCTCCCTGAAACAATAAGCAATTTCATATAGGTTATACATGTGCAATCATGCAAGACATACTTCCATATTTGACTCTGAATTTTAAAAAATGTATTAGACATCTTTAAATCTAATCTGAGGTAACACAAGATTTAGCAGCTTCTACATTAAAAGATCTGATATTCTGGAGAGCGCAGGAGTTAAGATTACAACCAAGAATCACCTACCCAGCAAAACTGAGTATAATCTTTCAGAAGAAAAATAGACATTCAATGAAATAGAGGAGTTTCAACCTTTCTTGATGAAAAGAGTAATAGCACTGAATAGAAAATTTGACTTTCAAATACAAGACTCAAGAGAAGCTTAAAAAGGTAAACAGGAAAGGGACTTCATAAGGTTAAATAGTTTACATTCTTACATTGGAAGATGATACTTATAACTCATTAAACTTTCTCTTTATTAGGGCAGTTAAGAGTATATATAGACAGAGGGCACAGGTGTGAATTGAATATTAAGGGATGATATCTTAAAAATAAAATTAAGGCATAAGAAAGAGGAATGTGCTAGGAAAAAGGGAAAGGGAGGGGTAGAATGGGGTAAATTACATAAAAGAGGCAAGAAAAAGTTTTTACAGTGGAGAAGAAGATGGGGGAAGGGGGAGTGAGTGAACCTTATTCTCATCAGAGTTGGCTCAAAGAGGGAATAATACACACTCAATTGAGTATAGAAATCTATCTTACCCTACAGGAAAGTAGGAGGGGAAGGGGATAAGAGAAGGAGGGATGATTGAAAGGAGGGCAGATTGGGGGAAGTGGGAGTCAGAAGCAAAAGGATGGACTGAGTGAAAGGAGAGAAAGAGAGAATAGAATAAACTGGTGGGGGGAATAGGATGGAGGGAAATATGCTTAGCAATCAAAACTGTGAAAAAAAATTGAAACAAGCTTCTCCGATAAAGGCCTCATTCCTCAATATATAGAGAACTGAGCCAAATTTATAAAAATAAGTGCAATTCTCCAATTGATAAATGATCAAGAGATATGAACAGTTTTCAGATGAAGTAATCAAAGCTATCTATGGCCATATGAGAAGGTGCTCTATATTGCTATCGATTGGAGGAATGCAAAGTGAAACGATTCTGAGGTACTACCTCATACCTATTAGATGGACTAATAGGACAGAAAAGGAGAATGTTAAAAGTTTGAGGGTATGTGGGAAAAATGAGACATTAATGCATTGTTGGTGGGGTTGTGAACTGATTCAACCATTCTGTAAAGCGATTTGGAACTATACCCAAAGGACTATAAAACCATGCATACCTTTGTCCTAGCAGTACCACCACTAGGTCTGTATTCAAAAAGAGTTAAAAAACCAAAGGGAAAAGGACCAATATGTACAGAAATATTTATAATAGCTCTTTTCTGGTGGCAGGGGGTTGGAAATTGGGAGGATGCCCATCAATTGGGGAATGGCTGAACAAACTGTGCTATGGTGATTGTGATGGAATAAGAAATGATGAGCAGGATACTCTTGGAAAAACCTAGAAAGACTTATATGAACAAAGTGAAATTCACTCTGTACAAAGTAATGACCGTATTATAAGATGATCAGCTGTGAATGACTTAGCTACTTTCAGCAATACAATGATCCAAGAAAACTCTGAAGGATTGATGGCGAAAAATGCTATCTATCCCCTTGTAAAGAACTGATGATGTCTGGATACAGAGTGAAGCACACTTTTTAATTTTGGGGGGGGGGTGTGGTTTATGTTTTCTTTCACAATATGACTAATATGGAAATACGTTTTACATGGCTACATGTGTATAACCTATATTGAATTGCTTGCTTTCTCAATGGGGGGTGGAGAGGGAGAAAGGTAGAGAATTTGGAACTCAAAGTTTAAAAAATGAATGTTAAAAGTTGTTTTTACATGTAACTGGGGGAAAATAAAATAGTAAATAAATTTTTAAAAGAGAAAAAAAATTTAATCTGCAGTGTTAACATTTTTTCCATCTCTTTCTTATCAACAAAAGAAAAAAACCACCCTTTGATTTACAGCATTTGCCAATTTCTGAGGTGCAAATGCCGACCCCGAAAATTTAACACTTGGCTCTAGTGAACCCATATATTTTGGAACACCCCTGGGTCTTAGACTATTAACCGAGGGGATGCCCTAGGGGTCCCTCACCCAGGGTCTGGCTCACTCTTTTTCATCTCCCCTAGCTCTGACACAGAAGCCAGACATCTTTATTCCAGGAATCCTGGAGCCTGGGCGCTCTGTGACACTGATGTGTGCAGCCCCCTGGGTCTGTGGGGAGGGAACACCCCCCACCTTCTCCTGGTCAGGGGCTGCTCTCTCCAACCTGGAACCTAGCCAAGGGACTCGCTATTTCTCTGAAATGACCTTCACTCCGAAACCCCAGGACCACGGCACCAGCCTCACCTGTCGGATGACCTTCCCTGGGGCTGGAGTGAGCACGGAGACAACCATCCAGCTCAATGTGGCTTGTGAGTGTTGGCGGGGTGGGGGTGGGGAACGATACCCGGATCTGAGAGAGTGAGAAAGTCATTCCAGTGAAGGGGTTGAGAGAAATCTAAGACTGGGAGACACAATCCCAGCATCCTTTGGAAGGTAGAGATTGCTGGGGAGCATAAGGAATGTCGGGGAGGAATTTATGCTGGTCTTGGAGTCACAAGTACTGGGTTTGAATCCCCCCTCTGACTCTTCCTCAGCCCGTTGGACAGGCTCATCACTTGTCCAAGGGTCCTTGGGCCGAGATGTGGGGGGTCCTCAATAGCTTCCGTGTCCACCCTGTTCTCCACATTTTACTGAGGAGGTAACTGGCTGGCTCAGAATGAGGCAGAGGTTTCTCCCAAGATCACAGAGGAGAGGAGTCAGAGCCAACCTTTTATCCTGGGAATTGTCATTTCATTTTGCTCGACTTAGGTTAATTCCTCTACAAAAGGAGGATGGTCATATTCTCAGGGCTTCTGCAGCCAGCAGAGCCCTGTGCTGTTAAGCAAGTAACTCTAGGGAAGTGACAGCCTCTCAGAGGTTCAGCGTTTTCCTCCGGATAATAGGGCTAGCAATCCTTTCACTAGGGCCTGGGGCTGCTCCAAGGAAAGTGTTTATAATGGAGACTAGTGATAGTTATCACTCATGGCACACTCTACAGTTGTGTATGTGCGTGTGTGTGCGCATGTGTGTGCTTGTATGTGTGTGTGCGCATGTTGGAGGGAGGTCACAGGGGGTGGGCAGATTACCTACAGCTAGCTCCATATTTTTGTTGTAGATCCTTTGAGGAACTTTGGAATCAGCGTTGATGGGGACAACAGAACAGGTAAGGAGGAGGGAGGGATGGTGGGGAGGAGAGACCTTGAGGATATGGGAATACTAGTTTTCTCAACGCCAGTGGAAAAGGCCAGAAAGTTCAAGATGGTCAGAGGAGACAATGTTCTTGACTCTTTTTGTTTTCTCCCCTTCCCTATCCCCGCCCCGCCCCCCCCCTCCAGGCTTGGAGTCCTCATCAAACCTTTCTGTCCTGAAGGATGAGTCCTTGAGATTGCTTTGCCAAGCAGACAGCAACCCTCCCGCCATTCTGAGCTGGGCCCACAGGGGCCGGGTGGTGCTTTCCTCCTGGCCCTCAGATCCTGGGATCCTGGTCCTACCGCTGCCCCGGCTCGGGGTAAAGGATGGAGGGGAATATAGCTGCCAAGCTCAGCACCGGCTGGAGACCAAGCGAGCCTCCATGAACCTTTCTGTGCTATGTGAGTCGTCCCATTTCAGAGCTGAGAACAGTGAATAAGGAGTTTAGAAGGCCAGGCTCAGTGCTTGTTTTCCTGGGGGTGTGTGAGAGTGGGGCTGAAGAGGCCAAGTGTGCCATGTTTGGTGAAAGGGGGGAAAGTTCAGACTTGGAATCAGGAAGCCTTTTTAGGCTCTCACTCTACTGCTGCCTGACTGTGAGGCCTTGAACAAGGCATTTCCCTTTTCTAAGCCTTGGTATTCTCATCTGTAAAATGGGTGGCGGTGGAGAATATATGCATTATATCCCTCAAAGGTTTGATGGGTAGGGAAGGGATTTATACTATTTAAATGGGTGTTATTATCTTTGCTACTGTCTTCTGAAGGGTGACAGTGTTTGCCTTCTGTCTTATTGCCCTCTATGCTTCGGGGAGCATCAGGCTTCCTCCAAGAGCCAACACCCTGTGTCTCTTACAGATGCCCCAGAAAACCTGAAGGTCAGCGCTTTGGGGCCAAACAGAACAGGTACAGGGAGGGGCATGTGAGTGTGTGTGTGTGTGAGGCAGGGAGAGTGTATGTGTATATGTGTATGTTTGTGTGTGAGTGCACATGTGTTTGTGCATATGTGGGTATATGTGCTTGTGTTTGTGTGTACGTGTATGCGTATGCATATGAGTGTGTGTATAAGTGTTTGAGTGTGTGTATATATGTGTGTGTTTTGTGTATGAGTGTGTGTATGTATAGGTGTGTGTGTATGTATAGGGGTGTGTGTATGTGCGTGAGTGCGTCTGTGTATATGTGTGTGCATATGTGTATGTTTGTGTGATTGTGTGCATGTGCCTGTGTTTGTGTGTGTGTGTGTGCATGTGTGTGACTGTGTGTTTGTGTGTATTTGTGTGTGAATGTGTATATATGTGTGTGTGTATTTGTGTGTATAAATGTGTGAGTATATGTGTATGTCTGTGTGTGAAAACAGTTTTTTGGCGGGGGGCATTATGGGGAGCTCTAACCCATGGGGGACCCATGGAGGGACAGACAAACAAGACATTTAAGTCTGCATTCTTATGAACCCTGGACATGGAATCCGAGGACCTGGGTTCCAGACCTGGGTCTACTGCTTCCTCTGTACTCCAGAGCTCTGTATTTAACCTTTTCCTATTAAACATTTTTGTTCATGAATTGGACAAATACTTTAGTGATGCTTTACTAAGTTTTCAGATGATAAACAACAGTGAAGATAGTTAACACCCTGGGTGATAGTTATGGTGTGAAATGACCCTGAAAGGCTCAAAGACTAGAATGATTTTAATAAAAATCAAATATAAGAGATAAAAGGCAAAATCTTATACTCATATTCAAGAAAAGAGCTCCCCACATAGCAATTTTTCTGAAGGTGATTTGGGGCTCTTAGTGAACTTATAGGCAAGCTAGACAGCCATGGAGTAAGAACTGGACCTGGAGTCTGGAAGACCTGAGTTCAAATTTGGCTCGAGACACTTACTACAAGCTGTGTGCCCCTGGGCAAGTCACTTAACCTGTTTGCCTCAGTTTCTCAACTATAACATGGGAATAATAACAGTGCCTACTTCCAGGGTTGTTGTGAGAATCAAATGAGGTTCTATTTATAAAAAGTGCTTAGCACTGTGTCTGGCACACAACAGGCACCATATAAATGCTTATTTCCTTCCCTTCTGTCTTATAATCTCAATATGAGTCAGTAGTTCAATATGGCAGCCCCCAAATCTAATGCAGTCTTGGCCTGCATTGGTGGTATAGTTCATAGGAAGAAGAGGTCTTGGTCAGAGCATGCTTGGTGTATTGCATTGACTTCTGGGTACCACAGTTTAGAAAGGACATAGAGAAGCTGAACGGCATCTAGGGAAGGGCAGGTGAGATGTCTAAGTGACACCAATTCATGGCATAGGAAGGCTGCTTGGAGGAATTAAGGACCTGGGGCCATTTAGCCTGGAAGGGAGAATGCTCTGGGGGAGACATGATAGCTATCATTGAAGGGTGCTCATGTAGGAGAAGGGAAAGGGCTTGTCCCATTTGACCCAGATCCAGAAGCCAGTTAAGGTTTTAGGGAGGGGAAGCAACTAACGCTATCCAAAGGTGGAACGGATTTGCCTAGAAAGGTGTTAGGTCCCCCCTCCCCAGGGGTCTTTGAGCAGGAATTGGATGACCCATTATTGAAGGTGTTATAGGTTGAATTCTTGCTCCAGGGTGGGGTAGACTGGAAGATACCTGAGGTCACTTCTGACTGAGCTTCTGTGATTATGAAACTGTGTGACCTTGGGAACATCACTGCCCCCCTCCCCCAGGCCTCAGTTTCTTGATCTGTAAAGAGAGAGCCTTGGATGGAATGAGTTGTAAGGTTTCTTCTGCTTCTAAACCTTTCCCTCCATGGTCTTTGTCAGCTGCTATCCTGGGAAATGTCTTGTCTCTGGTGGTCCTGGTGGGAGAATCCTTGCAACTGGAGTGTGTTGCTGATAGCAGTCCCCCTGCCTACATGAACTGGGTCAAGGGGAGCCAGCCTTTGAATGCCTCCTTTCTCTCCAGTCCTGGGATCCTGGGTCTAGAACTGTCCCACGTCCAGCCAGAGGATGGAGGGGAGTACACCTGCCAAGCTCAGAACCCATGGGGCACCAGGCACATCTCCCTCAACCTCTCTGTGCAAGGTGAGTTCCAGTTTTTTTGTTGTTGTGGTTGACAATGTTGCCACTGTCTTCTACTGTTCTCCACCCCCCACCCGCCAACACCCCCCCCCCCCACCAGATCAAAGACAGGGTGAGCTCTGCCAGAATAGAGCAGCTATAGAGTAATCCCTCATCAGGCCAGGAGCAAAAGGAATGGAACAGCCTTGGAGGGTCTGTGGGGAAGGATAGGAATAGGGATTAGTAGGGTTGACTCTCCAACCTTCTGGGACTCAGGCATCCTGCCCCCAGTGCCCTGAAACTCCTCCATCACCTCAAGGTGACATCCATTACCTCTGGGGCCTAGACCAACAGCAGCCTGATTATGAGGGAGAAGGGGGACCTCAACCTCAGCCTCCACGTGAAGGTCACAGTTTTGTTTTCCTGATGGTGTCAGATGGGGTCCTGGAGAGGCAGGAACCTGGGCCCCTCAGGGAAACGGGGTCTGAGCCCCAGAGGGACCAAATCGGATCAGGGTCAAGGGAAATCCAGTAGGGGAGTGGACTTGGGAAGGGGGGGGCAGTAATTAGATATGAGAAGGGGATGGCTGTCTACCGGCAAGTAGTCAAACACATTCAGTGGCTAGGAATGTCTGAGGGCTCTGGGATCAGAGATTTAGAAAGCAGCAGCAGGCTGTCTGAACTGTTAGAAAGATCCTTCTGTGATTCTGAACTTCTTAACTCGATTACTGACCAGCTGCTTGACCCCTGGCTAGCTACTTCCCCTTTCTGGATTACAACTTCCTCATTTGTAAAATAGAGGTACTAATATTTGCATCACACAAGTCACAAGGGAATCGCAAAGAACATTAAAAAAAAAAAAGCTTAAAACCTTAACAGAAAAGGAGATGAAGGCGGGGGAGGGGCACAGCAGACAGGACAGCTGGGTCTTAGGAGAGCCACTCAATCCAATCCTATCTTTTTGCAGATAGAACAAATGCAGCTGCTGTTGAATTCTCCAAAGGGGCACTTTTGGGGGCTGGAATCATGGCCCTTCTCATTTTCTGCCTCGTGTTCGCCTAGTGAGTGGGGAGCAGGGAAGGGCAATGGGAAGGAGGGCTTCTGTAAGGTCGGGGGAGTGATTGATCAGGGACCTTGATGCAACGCTAGACTTGCTTTTTCAGTAAGAAGTTTCCGAGGAAGGAGCAGCTAGAGACAGGGGAGCTAGGGACCACAGACTCCCAGAGCAGTATGGAAGTGGACTATGTTAATCTGGAGATGGTGAGTAAGCTGACTCTGGTACTGAAGTCCCACCCCCACCCACCAAACTTCATGTCAATTGGTATCTGAAGAAATCCGTGAATGGGTCTGACACCTACTGGCTATGGGACCTTAGAAAAGCCCCTTTCCCAAATCTAAGCCTCAGTTTCATCATCTGTGCAATGATGGGTATGGACTGGCTTCAATTCCATTCAATGAGTAGTCTATGAAATGTTGCTCTGTGGAGGCAGTGTGGAGGAATGGACAGGGTGCCAGCCTCACTCGTAGATTTGCGGTGTGCCCTCAAGCAGGTTACTTTCCCTCTCACTGATCCAGGACACTCTCCAGGTTTGTTTCAGAACAGGTGCTGATTTCCATGGTTAGGGGAACAACCTCATTAGAAGCTAGTTAGCCATGCAGACAAAAATAACGGGTCTAGTTGAAAAGATGAAAAGTTCTACCAGGTGCTATGCTTGGCTTTGTAGATGGTGAAACAGAGATGAATTAGTTCCTGCTTCTGCTGGGGGCGGGGAAGAAGAATCAACATGCACACAGACAAATATGAAAGATATTATTTCATTTATTGCATATATGAAATCTACACAAAGTAATGTGGAAAGGTGAGAATATTAACTACTGGGAAGAATCCAGAAAAGCCTCTTGGGAGACATGGCCCCTGCCCTGAGTCTTGAAAGGGAATTCAGGGTTCCAATAGGCAGAGGTGAGTGGCCAGAGTGAGTGCTTGTATAGGCAAAGCCGTACCCTGTACCTGCTGGAGATGCAGTCATATGAAGAGGGTACAGCAGGTGTGGAGACACAGAAGGTAGGGAGACAAACTAGGGGATGATTTCAGTAATCCAGCAGAAAGGAGAAGGATCTGAACTTAGGGGGTGGCTATCTGATTGGAATGGAGGGCACGGATGCAAGGGAAGGGAGATAAAACTCATGACTAATAAGGGAGCTGATTAGGTCACCAAGTGGCAGACTATAGAGAGAGGAAGAAAGCTTCCATGCCAAGGACTTGGAGGGCATGACATGGATGATACATTAGCTAAGGGCACTGAGAACAGGTCTGACCAAGGGGAACCCAGAAAAGTGGCAACATGAAGATCTAGAGTGGAGAGCGTGGTTAACATTGCCAAAAACCACAGACAAGAACAAAAGAGAGGCCATGAGATTGGGTAACTGAAAGATTGTGGGTGGTTTTGAGGAAGACAGGTTCAGCTGAATGATGCAGTTGAAGCTGGTTTGGTATGCGTTAAGAAGGGAGGTCAAGGAGAGGTTGAAGAGGGCAAATCTCTTCTCTTTTCTGGTTCTCGATTTTCTCATTGAAAAATGGGCAGCTAGAACGAGGTGGTCTCTCTTGTTCCTCACAGCCCTGCTCCTTCCTCTCTGAAGTGGTAGCTTGCTTGGTCCTAGTTATCACCTTCCTGAGATAATTCTACCCAATGGCAAGGCTCTGAGTCAACACACCTCCATCCACTGCCTCATCCAGGATCATGGATTTAGGAGTAGAAGGACTTCCAGAGATCAGCTGTTCCAAATTCCTCATTTCACAGACAATGAAACTGAGTTTGAAAGACAGGGAGTGACTTAATCCAGGTTACTTTCTGCTTGAGCTGAGATTCAAATCTGAGGTTTTTTCATTCTAAATCCAGAGTTCTTTTTAAGACACAACTGTGCCTCCCCTTCAGAGCAGGGAAGAGCCTTAGAGATCACATGATTAATCCCTCTTCAGTTTTTTTTTCTAATTTAAATTTATTTATTTAACATATTTGGTTTTCAGCATTGATTTTCACAAGTTTGAATTACAAATTTTCTCCCCATTTCTACCCTCCCCCCCACTCCAAGATGGCTTATATTCTGGTTGCCCTGTTCCCCAGCCAACCCTCCCCTCTATCACCCCCCTCCCCTCTCGTCTCCTTTTCCCTTCCTTTCTTGTAGGGCAAGATAAACTTCTACGCCCCATTGCCTGTGTATCTTATTTTTTAGTTGCATACAAAAACTTTTTTTTTTTGAACATCTGATTTTAAAACTTTGAGTTGCGAATTCTCTCCCCTCTTCCCTTCCCTCCCACCCTCCCTAAGAAGTCGAGCAATTCAACCTAGGCCACACATGTATCATTATGTATAACCCTTCCACAATACTCATGTTGTGAAAGGCTAACTACATTTTGCTCCTTTTCAACCCATCCCGCTTTATTAAATTTTCTCCCTTGACCCTGTCCCCTTTCCAAAGTGTTTGTTTTGATTACCTGCACCCCCATCTGCCCTCCCCTCCATCATCCCCCCCTCCTTTTATTTTTTATCTTCCTCCCTCTTCTTTCCTGTGGGGTGAGATACCCAACTGAGTATGTATGGTATTCCCCCTCAGGCAAGGTTCACTCATTCCCCCCCTCACCTGCCCTCTCCCCTCCTCCCACAGAACTGCTTCCTCTTGCCACCTTTATGCGAGATAATCCACCCCATTCTATATCTCCCTATCTCCCTCTCTCAGTATGTTGCTCTCTCATCCCTTAATTTCATTTTATTTCTTTTAGCTATCTTCCCTTCATCTTCAACTCACCCTGTGTCTGCTCTCTCTCTTTTACATATATATATGTATATATATATAAAAACAGACATATATATATACACATACATACACATACATACATATACACATAGCTATATACATACATACGCATTCCCTTATATATATATACATAAACATATACATATTATATATGCATATTCCCTTCAACTACCCTAATATTGAGGTCTCATGACTCATACACATCATCTTTCCATGT
The DNA here is from genome assembly GCF_011100635.1 of Trichosurus vulpecula. Classification (NCBI taxonomy): domain Eukaryota; kingdom Metazoa; phylum Chordata; class Mammalia; order Diprotodontia; family Phalangeridae; genus Trichosurus; species Trichosurus vulpecula. The sequence continues at coordinate 42,715,357 of NC_050574.1, forward strand.
AGGAATGTAAACAAAACAGTTCAACTTTAGTAAGTCCCTTGCAATTTCTGTTTCTTGATTACCTTTTCATGCTTCTCTTGATTCTTGTGTTTGAAAGTCAAATTTTCTATTCAGCTCTGGTCTTTTCACTGAGAAAGCTTGAAAGTCCTCTATTTTATTGAAATTCCATATTTTGCCTTGGAGTATGATACTCAGTTTTGCTGGGTAGGTGATTCTAGGTTTTAATCCTAGCTCCATTGACCTCCGGAATATCGAATTCCAAGCCCTTCGATCTCTTAATGTAGAAGCTGCCAGATCTTGGGTTATTCTGATTGGGTTTCCACAATACTCAAATTGTTTCTTTCTGGCTGCTTGCAGTATTTTCTCCTTGATCTGGGAGCTCTGGAATTTGGTGACAATATTCCTAGGAGATTTCTTTTTGGGATCTATTTGAGGAGGTGATCGATGGATTCTTTCAATTTCTATTTTGCCCTGTGGCTCTAGAATATCATGGCAGTTCTCCTTGATAATTTCTTGAAAGATGGTATCTAGGCTCTTTTTTTGATCATGGCTTTCAGGTAGTCCAATAATTTTTAAATTATCTCTCCTGGATCTATTTTCCAGGTCAGTGGTTTTTCCAAGGAGAAATTTCACATTGTCTTCCATTTTTTCATTCCTTTGGTTCTGTTTTATAATATCCTGATTTCTCATAAAGTCACTAGCTTCCACTTGCTCCAATCTAATTTTTAAAGTCGTATTTTCTTCAGTGGTCTTTTGGACCTCCTTTTCCATTTGGCTAATTCTGCCTTTCAAGGCATTCTTCTCCTCATTGGCTTTTTGGAGCTCTTTTGCCATTTGAGTTAGTCTGTTTTTTAAGGTGTTGTTTTCTTCAGTGTATTTTTCAGTGTTTTTTTGGGTCTCCTTTAGCAAGTCATTGACTTGTTTTTCATGGTTTTCTCGCATCCTTCTCATTTCTCTTCCCAATTTTTCCTCTACTTCTCTAACTTGCTTTTCCAAATCCTTTTTGAGTTCTTCTATGGCCTGGGGCCAGTTCATGTTTTTCTTGGAGGCTTTTGTTGTAGGCTCTATGACTTTGTTGTCTTTTTTAGGCTGTATGTTTTGGTCTTCTTTGTCACCAAAGAAAGAATCCAAAGTCTGAGACTGAATCTGGGTGCGTTTTTGCTGCCTGGCCATATTCCCAACCAACTAACTTGACCCTTGAGTTTTTCAGTAGGGTATGACTGCTTGTGGACTAACGAGTTCTATGTTCCACGTTTGGGGGGGAGGTGCCAGTTCTGTCAGACCCGCACTACTCCTTCCCCAAGGACCCCCAACCCGAACTGGGCTTAGATCTTTGGCAAGCTGTGCACCCCTGCTCTGATCTGCCACTTAATTCCTCCCACCAGGTGGGCCTGGAGCCGGAAGTAACAACAGCTGTAGCTGCCCCCCCTCCGCTGCCCCCGGGGCTGGAAGCCGAACCTCGAACTCCTTCCACTCCCTCAGCTTTTCCCACTAACCTTCTCCGCAGTCTTTGGTGTTTGTGGGTTGAGAAGTCTCGTAACTGCCGCAGCTCACTAAATCAGGGCACTAGGGCCCCCTCTGCCCAGCTTCTGGTCTGGATGGTCCACGCTGCTCAAGCTGGGCTCTGCTCCACTCCGTTCCCTGCTCCCAGCTCCCAGCTCCCAGCTCCCAGCTCCGTGTGGTATAGACCTCACCCAGAGACCATCCAGGCTGTCCTGGGCTGGAGCCCTGCTTCCCTCTGCTGTTCTATGGGTTCTGCCATTCTAGAATTGGTTCAGAGCCATTTTTCATAGGTTTTTGGAGGGACTCGGTAATGGAGCTCACTCAAGTCCCTGCTTGCCAGCCGCCATCTTGGCTCCGCCCCCCCCCTTCAGTTTTATGGAGAATGAGACTGAGGTCCAGAGAGGAAAATGGCCTCATCTAACTCAGCTCTTATAGGTTTTAGACTTGGAAGGAACCTTAGGGAATAAACAATCCTACCCCCTCATTTTAAGGGGGGCCAAGAGAGGGAAAGTGACTTATCCAAAGTCACATAATTATTGGCAGAGCCTTAGAGACCACCTAGTCCAACCCCACTGATTTTTCATAGGTCTGAAACTCAAGGAGCTTATATAACACATAATCCAACCCTCCTCATTTACATCAGGGGAAACTGAGACTTAGAGAGAGCAAGGGGCTTATCCAAGGTCATGCAGTAATACCAGACATCCTCCAGTGCAGCTGCAGCTTGGCAGAGTGGACTCAATGTGGAGTCACAAATACCTTAGTTCAGAGACAGCTTCTGACATTTGCTGGCTATGTGAGAACGGCTGGAACACGTAACCCCCCATCTGCCCCTTGCTCTTCTCCTCTGCCTAGGAGATCCTTCAATTTTATCATCTGCAAAATGGAAATACTAATACCTATAATACTTACCTCACAGGGTTGTTATGAGACCCCATGAGATGACATATGTAAATCATCCATTAGACTTTAAAGTATGATATAAACACCAGTCATTACAGAGGGGGAAACAGACTCTAGGAAAAGAAAAAGTCACAGAGGTACAGGCATAGGGATCATCAACTTCCACCTATCATCATTTTTAGGACAAGGGAAACTGAGGTCTGGTGGTGGGGGTGGGGGGAAAGTTTTATTCAGGGAATTAGAGGCAAAGGCTGGACTTGAACTCAGTCCTCCTGACTCCCAGTCCATGATTCCCCCAGACTCACCTTGAAAAGATTTAGCAAGTAGGTGACATCTACTTGCCCAATGACAAAGACTCTCTACTCCCTAGCCATGGTAACCTCCTTGCCAAACCATGATGGCTTCCCTTGGTCAGGCTAAGACCTCCAGCATCCCAAGCTTATGATGGATTCTTTGCTCCTTATTCCTACAGAATCAGGGTGGAGTCCCCAGACCGCCTCCACCTGAACCAGTCACCCAAGCCCCGCCAAATGAGCTACATTATGCATCCCTTAACTTCAGAAGACCCAACCCAAAGAGCCAAGGGATAGACACCGAGTACTCGGAGATCAAGTTCTGATCTGGGGCAAATGGGATGGGAGGAGAAATAAAGAGAATGCACTCTCTGCTGGAAAGGTGCTCATTCTGTCCAGAGACCAGATCCTCAGACTCTTCACTGCTTTAATTGTTGGTCCTGAGATGCCCTGATACTGGAGGTATTTTTTCACTCTGAATGAGGAGGAGAGGGAGAGGGCCCTAGAGAATCAGGGAAGCAGAGGAGGTGTTTTCCTGGCGGTCATGTCTTGTCAAGGTGCAAAGCCTTGGCTATCTGCACCAAGAGCTTAGAACATAGAATATCAGAGCTTGAAAAGATGTTAAAATCCAGAATATCAGAGTTGGGAGGAACCTCAGAGCCAATTTCATCCAAACTATTTACCAGAGTGGGAGCCTTTCTACAATATTCTTCCAAAATATGAAACCAGATGTTTCCAGTGATGGGCATCTTCCTCCCTCCCAAGGTAGTAAATTCCACTTTTAGGTCATTCTGAGTGATTGTTTTTCCTAACATCAATTCATCAGTGGGAAGACAAGCAAAAAGCACTTATTAAGCACTTATTATGTTCCAGGCGCTGCACCATTGTATTGGTAATTAGGGTTGGACTTTTTTTTTTTTTTTACTGTTTTCTCTTTTAGAAATGCCAAAGTAATCAAATGCCTTTGGTTAAGCCTTACTAGGTGCAAAGCAGCAGGCCCACACCCTTTTGCTAACTAGGTGCTAAACTCCAGGCTCATGCTCTTTTTCTGATTAGTTGTGAATCCTTTGATCCCTGAACAGAGTAGATAAACTCAAAGGTTAGCATTCTGTCTGAAGCTCTCACTCCTGGAGGAGTGCTGATGTGGAGACTCTGGGCAGCTTCCCTAAGAGCCTCCCAGCTCATGAACCCAGATGTTGATGTTTTCCTGGTAACTGTGAATTGTGATTTGATCTGTTTCTAATGTATGTTTGTAATTTGTTGTACTTGCTCTGAAGTTCAGGGTGCTGGCTATTTCCCCTGAACTAAGTGAATGATATTTGTATGTAGGATTAAAGTGAGATTGTTAACCCCTTAAAGTTGCTTTCCTTAGTAAAGCAGATCAAAAGAACCTGTGCTGGCAGCTCTTGTTGCTGGCCTTGTTGGGTCTTGCACCCCACAACAGCTGCTAGCTGAATTGCTGCTACAGCCATGCACTGGGGACGCTGTCAAAAAATGAAACAGTCCCTAGCCCCAGTTTATATTCAATTGAGGGGGGAGCCATGATGCACACATACAAGCATAACCTTCCTCATTGAGTTCACTTTCTACTCACACTGGCCCTATCAACTTGGGTCCACAAATCAGTGACTGCTACTCCTTTAATGGAATCTAGTTCTAGTGAAAATCCAGTAGGTGACCATCTTCCTAACACAAACTCATAAACTCTCACAAATGGATTTTCCCTAAATAATGAATCAGTAGATTTGTTTTTCTTAATCACAGGCATGGCAGATCATGGCAAAAAAGGTCAGTTGTTAAAAAGCATCCTCCCCCCATATCTGGGGCCCATTCTCTCACAAATACATAGTCCCTGAGGAGGGGAGAAGTGTGGGCACCAATGTAGAGTACAGTGTCAAAGGGGCGCATGTAGCCAAGGAAACTCCCAGCTCTGCAATTATGGTGCTTCCAAGTCTAGTCTTTCTCCAGAGGGTCCTCTTGAAGTTTGATTCAAGATATGCCATTGTGGGTGGAGGAGTTAATTCTCATAATCATGGAAGGGTAACTTTGCTGCTGGCCTGGATCAGGTGGATCTCTGGGCTGCTGAACTGACCTTCTAGCAGACCTCTGTTGTTGCTGGCCTGGGTCCTCAAGGCCACTTGGCAGCTGGGCTCTGGACAAGGCTTCACAGGCCACCATATTGCTGACTTCTTGTTGCTGGAATAGGCCAGATGGGTTGCTAAGCCAATGACTTCCCTAAGAGCATGGCATATCCCCTAGACAGGCCAATCTGCTGGATCCCTTGGCTCATTCTTCAATGGGCAAGTTCAGTCTTTCACCACCTCCATCACCTGCTCATCGGGGTAACAATATGTTCTTTTTCAGCAAGATCAAAGACATTGAGATTTGGGTTGTCAGAAGCCTATTCTCTTTGATTTTCCCAAAGCCTTACATAAATATATGCAATATATATGTGTATACACCAACACACAATAGATCCTGAATCTCCTTCTTCAGGAAATAGCCACAAACAGATGTTATGATTGAAGTATTTAACAGTGTCAAGGTGGAAATACTTTCTTCGCCAACCCCATGTCCAATCTTTTGGAGAATGAGAAGGAAAATTATAAGTCATTGCCTCAACAGATTGGACCAATCAAACCAGAGCTTGTGTGATGTACCTAACTTCCTCAGACACTGACTCAGAAGCTGGCAAGTCAACTCTCATTTAGGAGACCAGTCAACCAAACAGTAAGCACTAACTAAGTACCTCCTATGTGACAGGCACTGGGAATAAAATGATGAAAATAAAATAGCCCTGCCCTCAAGCAGCTAACATTCTATCAGAAATACACAGATAAATACAAATTCAAGAGGGATAGAGACTAGATCAGTGACTTCAGGGGATGCCAGGTGGGGCAGTGGATCGAGTACTGGATCTGGGGTCAGGAAGACCCGAGTTCAAATATGGCCTCAGACACTTGCTAGATATGTAACCCTGGGCAGGTCACTTAACTCTTGTTCACCTCAGTTTCCTTCATTGGCATAGGGAACCCCAGGTGAGGAAATACCTTCTACCAATGCAGGTTAGCACTTTCTCTGCAATTAATTATCTTAGTGAATTGCCTAGAGTTCTGATATGCTGATTGACTTACCCAGGATCAGAGGTGGGACCTGAAAATATTTTTTCATGGCTCCAAACCTTCAATTTGTAAAAAAAAAAAAAAATGCAAGATCTATGAAGTTCAGTAAAGCAAAGCACAATAAAATGAGCTATGCCTTTATAGATGTAGCGGGACAGAACATCAGGCCAAGACTGGTTGGTTGGTTGGTTGGTTGGTTGTTGTCCTTCGTTCTCGAAGAGGACCAAAATGATGTCATTATGCTTGAGTCAAGATTGAATGTGTCCGGCTGTGGCTGATCAGGCCAATATGATCTCGGAATGCTCTTCCACAGATTGGTCACAAATAGTCTGTGTGAATATTTGGGGTGGATACTCCAAGCTTGCACACCCTGCGCTTCCTTTGAGCTATTTTTCAATCCTGCTTTACTCATAGAGCACAGCACCTTCTCTGATGTGGGCACACCATGCTGAGTGGTCCAACGTCACACAATCAATTCCAAAGTTCTAAAAAGAGACCTTGAGAGTGTTCTTGTATCGCTTCTTCTGACCACCATGTGAATGCTTGCCCTGCGTGAGTTCTCCATAAAATAGTCTTTTTGGCAAGCAGGCATTTTGCATTTGAACAACGTGGCCAGCCCATCAGAGTTGCATTTTCTGAAGCAGAGTTTGAATGCTTGGCAGTTTAGTTTGAGTAAGGACCTCCGTGCCTGGTACCTTTTATTGCAAGGAGATCTTCAGAATTTTCCTAAGACAATTCAAATGGAAATGATTCAGTTTCCTGGCATGACTCTGGTAGACTGTCCAGGTTTCACAGGCATGCAACAATGAGGTCAGCACCACAACTCTGTAGACCTTCAGTTTGGTAGTCAGTCTAATACCCCTTCTCTCCCATACTTTCCTTTGGAGCCTCCCAAACACTGAGCTAGCTCTGGCAATGCATTCATCAACCTCATTATCAATGTGTACATCCCTGGAAAGTATACCACCAAGGTGAGTGAACTTATCCACAGCATTCAGAACTTCTCCATTTGCTGTAACTGATGGTTGCATGTATGGATGGACCCCACTGAACTGGAAGAGCTTAATTCAGGACAGGGCACAGTGCAGTCCATTAAGCCTGAGGGAAAGAACACAGTACCCACCTGGGCCTGAATGTTCTAATCACCCAAAAGTCACACTGGAGGAGAGACCTAGATATATGAATCATTAATTACTTGGCATGCAAGAAGTAGACCCTGCTTCCCCAGACTTGAGACAATGACTGTTGCCACGGGGCCCAAGAACACTTGTATTGTCCCAAGAAATGCTTACTATGAGAACTACCTCAAGATCTAAAAATGATTGTGTTGTGGGCCAACCCCTTTCATGTATATAAGTGGCTCCAGCCTTAGCAACTTTAAGCCCCTACTTCTTAGGAGGGGGTGGGGTTTCCTCCTACAAGCATCATTTTCCTTGCTCCAAAATTAAACTTCTGTGTGTGTTCTGATTCTCCTGTCTCTAGGCTGCTCTGTGTCAGCACCAGCCACCCCCAGGTTAGAGGCTGGGTCCAGTCCAGTTGATAGGTCACGCCTGCTTATTATAGCAGGACTGAAATGCCCAGGTCTTGATCTTAAAGTAAATTTCAGATTTCCCAAGAGATACCCCAATACTACACTTCTGCTGGGATCCCCCCCAAAAGTAGAACTTCTCTCAAAGTCCTCTTCGGCAGTCTTAGCCACAACTTGTGTGCACAAATTACCCCAAAATATACCCTTGTAGCCTGGCTTGAGGGGGTCTTGCCAACAGACCCTATTCTACTGATGATCCCTTTGCTCTTGAGATGGCACCATGAAAATAGGGACTCACTTGAGCTCTCTCCCAAATCCTTCCAAACACCTGTAAAAAACAACTCAAACAAATTCTAGCTCTACAGAACCCATGAAATGACAGAGTGAAACAAGTCTCCAGCCCAAGACAGCCTGGATGGTCCCTGGGAAGAGTCTATTGCACTGTTCTGGGAGCCAAGTGCAGCCCAGCCTGGGCTGCGCCAGGACAGACCAAGCCAGAGCAGAGTGAGCAGAGCAGGCCTCAGGGCACTGAATCACTGGCAGCTGTGGCAGTTTACAGACTTCTCAACCCACAAATGCCAAAGACAACTGAGCAGGTCAGTGGGAAAATTGTTGGACCTGGGTGAGAAAAGTGGTCTGGCCCCAGCACTGGGGCAGTGGAGGTGGCTGCAGCTGCAGCTGTGGTGGCTGCTTCCTGAGATCCATGCCCGCAGAAAGTGGGGGGAATCAGGTGGCTGATCAAAGTGGGAGGGCAGGGATCTCTTTGCTGGTGCTGAAGCAGAGTTCTCTTGCTTTGCCCTGCTTAGATCTGGCTTGCAGTCCTGGTTGGCAGTCCTTGGGGGAGGAAGAGCGCTGGTGTGGCAGAGCTTGTGATGGCTGTGGAGAGGAAGTCCTCCTGGTAGTTACATGGCAGAAAGGAATGTTTGCACTCACAGACCAGAGCACAGGCCAGGAGAGGAGTATCATACCACTTCAGAATAGAAGTAGTTCTGAAAACAGCAGCGCAAAACTCCTGGAGCTTGGGACAAGGCACTCTCCACTCTGGAAGCAGTCATACTCTGACAAAGAGCTCAAAAGTCAAGTAATTGTCTGGGAAAATGACCAAGCAGCATAAAAGGACTCAGACTATAGAATCTTTCTTTCATAACAAAGAAGATCAAAATATACAGCCAGAAGAAATCAACAAAATCAAAGATCCTACATCTCCAAGAAAAATATGAACTGGTCTCAGGTCATGGAAGAGCTCAAAAAGGATTTGGAAAACCAAGTAAGAGAAGTAGAAGAAAAATTGGGAAGAGAAATGAGATTGATGCAAGAAAATCATGAAAAACAAGTCAATGACTTGCTAAAGGAGATCTAAAAAATATTGAAGAAAATAACACCTTAAAAATAGACTAGTCCAAATGGCAAAAGAGCTCCAAAAAGCCAATGAAGAGAAGCATACCTTAAAGGCAGAATTAGCCAAATGGAAAAGGACGTCCAAAAGACCACTGAAGAAAATACTGCCTTAAAAATTAGAATGGAGCAAATGGAAGCTAGTGACTTTATGATAAATCAAGAAATTATAAAACAGAAACAAAAGAATGGAAAAAACGGAAGACAATATGAAACATCTCACTGGAAAAACCACTGACCTGGAGAATAGATCCAGGAGAGATAATTTAAAAATTATTAGACTACCTGAAAGTCATGGTCAAAAAAAAGAGCCTAGACATCATTTTTCAAGAAATTATCAAGGAAAACTTCCCTGATATTCTAGAATCAGAAGGTAAAATAAAAATTGAAAGAATTCACTGATTGCCTCTTGAAAAAGATCCCAAAAAGGAAACTCCTAGGAATATTGTAGCCAAATTCCAGAGTTCCCAGGTCAAGGAGAAAATATTGCAAGCAGCCAGAAAGAAACAATTTGAGTATTGTGGAAACACAATTAGGATAACACAAGATCTAGCAGCTTCTACATTAAGGGATCTAAGGGTTTGGAATACGATATTCTGGAAGTCAAAGGAGCTAGGATTAAAACCAAGAATCAACTACCCCCAAAACTGGGTATAATACTTCAGATCAAAATATGAATTTTCAATGAAATAGAGTACTTTTGAGCCTTCTTGATGAAAAAACCAGAGACGAATAGAAAATTTGACTTTCATATACAAGAATCAAGACAAGCGTGGAAAGGTAAACAGGAAAGAGAAATCATAAGGGACTTACCAAAGTTGAACTGTTTTGTTTACATTCCTACATAGAAAGGTGATGTTTGTAATTCATGAGACCCTTCTTAGTATTAAGGTAGTTGAAGGGAATAAATACATATATGGAGACAGAGGTCAAAGAGTGAGTTGAACATGAAGGGATGATATCTCAAAAAATAAAATTAAGGAGTGAGAGAGGAATATATTGGGAGAAAGGGAGAGATAGAATGGGGTAAATTATCTCACATAAAAGTGGCAATAAAAAGTTGTTGTAATAGAAGGGAAGAGGAGGTAGGTGAAAAGGAATGAGTGAATCTTGCTCTTATCGGATTTGGTTTAAGGAGGGAATAACACACACACTCAATTGGGAAAAGTAGGGGGGAAAGAATGAGGAGGGGTGATGATAGAAGGTAGGGCAGACTGGGGGAGGAGGTAGTCAAAAGCAAACACTTTTGAAAAGGGACAGGGTCAAAGGAGAAAACTGAATAAAGGGGGACAGGATAGGATGGAGGGAAATATAGTCAGTCTTTCACAACATGACTATTATGGAAGTGCTTTGCATAACGATGCATGTGTGGCCTATGTTGAATTGCTTGCCTTCTCAAGGAAGGTGGATGGGGAGGGAAGAAGGGAGACAATTTGGAACTCAAAATTCTAAAAACAAATGTTAAAAAAAAGAAAACACCCTTAAAACAGATATATAAATATATAAAGTTACCCAGAGAAGATCTAATTGCTGGTAATAGGTAGAGAGTCAAAACACAGCCAGAGTCCTAAGAGAGAGCTCCCCTCTTGTGGACAAATCCTCCACTTGGGCCCAAAAAGATATAGGGGAGTTTTTTTATTATGAATATGGGTTGCAGAGATCTAGTTCATTCTATGGTTGCCAAACTGTGATGAATGAAAAGCCTAAGAGACATAGCTCCTGGGTAGGTAATAATCAATTCATTACTTATGGCTGTCAAATAATTAATAGATTGAAGTTAGTGGTTTTCTGTCATAAACCAAAGACACCCTCTTTGGGCCTGAAGGTTTAAATACCCTTGAAAAGTGGGTGTTCCAGACAGGTGAAAGTCAACTCTCATTGGTTAACAATTAATAAGAGAATAAATATTATAATGAGAGGTGGGCTTATTCTAATGAGGGGTTGGAGATGTGACTCTGATCATGTCCCTCTTGGGCAAAGAGACTCATTTCTACACCAGATCATTCTGCCTCATCAATCTATATGAAAGGATCTCTCTTCCCCCCAGACCACTTATGTAGTTGAACAATGGGCCAAAATTCACCTAGATAAGATTGTCTTTACTCTTTAATTAGAACTAAGCTCTTCCATTTCCATGGGGTCCCATTCAATATTATGAAGAATGTTAATCCAATCTCATCATCAGCCCTGTCCTTCACAAGGACTGGGTTTTGAATGAGGAAATAGAAAAGGAAAAAACCCAAGATTCCACCCCCTACATCTTAATTGGTTATTAATAATCATTTTTTCTCATCCCCAGTTACACTCTGGGGCCCTGCACACACACACACACATACACGCACACACACACACACGTATGCATGCATGCACACGCACATGCATACCTTCCACCCATTTATTCCCTTTCAATGATCTGTGAGGAAGTGAAGTTTAGAAATCACCCCTTGTCTCATCAGAGAGAAGGGAGGGCAGCTGAAAGGAGTATCAGGAGACAGTTGGGCAGAGTGGTGTGGTCATCCTCCAGCTTTTCTTTTATTTTTTGCTACGTCTAATAAACTATGAATCCCTGGATGATCTCACTCTCTGGCAAAGTGTATTGCTTTGACCAGCACCTGGTGTTTATTGAGGGATTTATCCTAAAGCCATCCAGACTCCTTTCAGCCGCCCCCCCTTCTCTCTGGTGAGACAAGGGATGATTTCTAAACTTCACTTCCTCACAGATCATTGAAAGGATTGTTGATATGCCAAGCTCAGGGCAAGCCTGCTTGCTGAGACTTAGCTTTGAGAAACAGGATGTCCCCAAATACCGTGACACCCCTAATCTAAAATTCAAAACTCAGCCAGAAGTGATGCTGTATAGTCATCTGGGAGATTCCTGCAATCACATGCAGAGACTGAGAACACTTGGCTGGTAGTTTGAGTATAGTGCTACCTTGTGGACAACTCATGTAATGCACTTTCTTAATGGTTAATTCATCAGGTAGAAACATTGAAGAAAAGCAGTAGTTTGGGCTGTTGACACCTCTGCAGTAGGTCAGTTGTCAAAATGTGGCCCCTGTGAAGTGCACCCATTGTTCATAGGTAACACAACTGCAAATAATCTTTGGCATTTCTATTAATTAATAAAAAATTTATTCTTCTTTCTTTTCCTCCTCCTCCTCCTCCTCCTCCTCCTTTTTCATCAGTGTAGGCAAATTCCAAGGGAGGAACTTTGCTTCTCAAGGCAGGTTAGGCAATGACAAATTGGACAACAGCTTGGCAGAAATTAGGAGAAGATCAGCATTGAACACATATTTAGCCATGGGAAGATTCCAGATTTGCAATTTCAATGACATTGGGGAATTCCCATTGTTGAAACTCCTTTCCCCATGCAGATTGGAAACTCATTTGTAGAACTCATTTGTAGCTTGTTCCCCACTGTCTGGGACACTGTGGGACTAAATGATTTACACACAGTAACGCAGCTAATTTGTAACAATAAGCCAATCAGTCAATAAGCATATATTCAGTGCCTACTCTATGCTAGGCACTGTGCTAAGTGCTACAGATAGAAAAAGCAGCAAAAGACAGTCTCTTTCCTCAAGAAATATCGGAAGGAAGACTTGAATATAGGCTTCCTGACTTAAAGGACACACCTCTATTTCATCTCTCTTTCTATCTCATATACATATATATACACACATATATATGTATATATAATATATATACAAAGACACACACATATATATATACACTTATACATATATGTGTATATATACATGCGCGCACACGCACACACACACACACATATATATATGTGAATGTGTAGTATGAGGGCAGAGTTTATAATTTCAAAGAGGATCATATATGTGTCTGAAAGGTTCGGAACCGCCGGATATAAGTAATTCTCAAAGTAGGAGGCAGAAGAATCAAAGCATATATTTAGGCTCCACAGTAACCAACCCACAAACCAGCATCCCCATTTTGATATTTTGATCAAAAGCTTCCAGGCCCATTAAGTCTGCCTCACAAGAGTAACCAGGAGGCCACAGAGAAGCATGATGGTATAAAGCAAAATCATATACATGCTTCCCCTCTATGGTAAAAAAGATTACCCACTAGCCTCAAGTCCTTGTTCAGCACTCCTCAATCCTCTCGTAGGTCAGCTCTGCTACTGGCAGCTCCTGCTTCAGCTTCGGCTGTGGCTGTGACTGGAGCTGTAGCTGTAGCAGACTCTGGCTCCAACGGAAGCTGTTTTTAACCATCCGGCTGCTGCGGGGGTGTAAGGTACACTGGGGAAAGCACAGGTTCTTTCGATCTGCTTAAGCAAGGGAAGCAAGGTGAAGGGGCCGACAAGCTTACTCTAATCCAACATACAAACAGCATTCAGTTAGTTCAGGGGAAAAAGCCAAACTATTCAAGGGCACTTGCTGACTAAGTGCTAAGGAGCCCATTTTTGGTTACCAACACAGAATGATAGATTCCAAATGGATAAATGATCTAAATATATTAAGAGCTATCACTCACATGTAGCACCAGGGTGTCATTGTGTGGCTCGAAGGGAGATAGAATATGCATCTCTAGTTTCTTTTCTCCCTACTCTTCTCTAAAGGAGACTTTAATTCCTGCCAGAATGGGAAGCAGAAAGTTGAGGCTGGAGGTAATTCTGCTCTCCTCAGAGAAAGGAAGCACTAGTGATACATTTTGGGGTTTCTGGGAACCCCGATGACATGGTTTGGGGTTGCTAGCAATCCCAAAATGTCAAGGTACCAGGGAGTCTGCCTGGAAAGAATTCAAGCACTCAAACCATCAAAGTGGCAAGGTTTATTGTAAAGCCCATAGAAGAGGGTGAGATTCTCAGGGAATCTGCAACTTAATGGGGGTGAGACTGATGCTTATATACAAAAAGGACAGTGAAAGGAATCTCGTTGGGACTAAGGAATGGTAAGTAGTCTGGGATGGGCCAGGTGCAAAAGTGAAAGGAATATCAAGGAGGCTAGTTAAGTAATCTAGATGGGATTAAGGAGTGGTCAGTATATGCAAGTAATCTGGGGTGGGCCAAGAGCTACGTGAAAGGAACATCAAGTAAGCTAATTAGGTGATCTAAGTGGGCTAGGGTGGGCCAGTAGCCTTGAGTGGGAGACCAGTGATCTGAGCTGCTGAAATGTGTGGGAAAGTTCAAGGACCAGGTTGCTTTCAAAGACACAGTCTTTTCCTTTTAGGGATCTAGGCTTATCACCCCTTCGCTAGGCTAGAATGATATCTATCTGCTCTCTTAAATACTGTTATTCTAGGGGGTGTGATTTTAAGGTTCAAGCTAATTTCTGATAATGATTTATTAATGGGGGAAGCAGGACCACAAGCCTTATATCCAAAGCTTGACTTCCTTCCCACTAACATACTAGACTTTACAAAGTGAAGGAGCTCTCACATTGGGAATGAGGTTACTCAGTTCCACCAAAGGAGAGTCCAAGATCTCATCCAAAGGGAAGTTCTCTGTAGTCTCTAGTGTAGTAAACTGGGAATAGGAACATGATGGAAACTATCTGCTCCTTCCATTCTTGATTCCTCCCACAGTCATTTCCTTCAGCAACCCCAAGTGATATTAGCATTGTCTTTCTTCTCCCTTGAAGCCAGAAGCCAGGAGCTCCCCACTAACTCTGCCTTGCTTCTCACACAGGCATGGGATGTTGATCTATACAAATAAGGAGAGAGTATATTATACCAGTGGTCTTTGGGACTAGGGTTACATAAAGATAAAAAGTCATCTGATGAAGAAGTTGGAGAAATAATTATTTCTCTCTTATATTAATAACCATTTACTATTTGGGAGATCTGGGATTTTTTTCCCTTCCTATTTCCTCACTCTCTACTAGGTCAAATCAGCCCCTGAACAATAAGGTTGGATTTTACATTTTTATCAGTCTTGTTCAGACCCCACCCAACTGGGAAAGTTTAGATCTGATCAAAAGGTAAAGAAATTTTGGTCTAGGTGAAAACCAGCTCATTATGTTCTAGTCAGAGAGTTCTGAGTGGAGGTGGAGCCCCTTTGTCTAGATTGCCCTAGGTAGGGGTGGTCTGAGTAGTCAGAGTCACTCCCCCGGCCCTTCATTACAATAGGTTCACCTCTCATTATAATTTTCATTCTTCTCATTAATTGTTAACCAATCAGAGTTGATTTCCATCTGTCAGGAAAACCCACTCTTCCAAAGGCATATAAGAGATAAAGGCCACCAGGACCCATCTTTGGTTCATGAGAGATGGACAAAAGACAATCCTTTTATTAATTAGTTGCTAGCCTAAATTAATGAAATGATTAATTACGTCTCTCAATTTTTCATTTGTCACAGTCTGGTGACCCATGGAAGGGACCAGAGCTCTGTACCCCAGATTCTTAACAAAAAAATTCCCTTCTGTCTTTTGGGGCCTAAGGGGAGAATTTCTCCACAAGGGAAAGCACTCAGGACTCTGGCTGTGTCCTGACTCTCTCTTTTACCAGTAATTAGATTTTCTCTAGGTAAGTTTATATGTTCTATGTCTGTTAATCTGTTTTGTGCTGTAACTCTCAACTCAACAGCAGATGAATGGGTTCAATGGAATAAAGGTCTATTGGTAAAGCCCTTCAAGCCAGGCTTGGGGACAGGGTGGTATATTGAGGGGTTCACAAGTTGTGGGAAGTTTCTGCCAAAGAGAGTTTTGAAAGAAGCTGTTTTTTTTCTTTTTTTGGCAGGGCGGGGAGGTGGTGATCTAGTGGAGATGCAGGGGTCACCTGAGAAATTTGAGATCCATTTTGAAATTGCTGCCTGGGCATTTCAGTCCTGCTATTAGAGTCAGGGTGGCTCCAAAATTTTTTGAAGGTAAGATTTCATGAAGGAAACCAAGGCAAGCTGTGAGAGTGCCAACTCTTTAAAAGTTAGGGAATTCTTGGTGGTAGGTAACTCCTCAAGTAGTAGGTTTGAATGCAGGATTAGGCGTGCCAAAAAGTCTGGGCTCAGGATTGGTTGTGCTGAGTAAAATTGTGCTGTGAGCACAGTAGGAAACTAGGTATAGGGAAGTGAAAATAAATTGCCTTGAGCAGAGTAGACGGTATTCTAAAGCTAGGAAAGTAACTTTGATTTCTAGGCACTAAGGCCCTGTAAGTTTTTTGTCTGTGTCTGTTCCTTTGTAAAGATTAGTCTGTATTTACTGTAGGAAAGCTACAGGTTATAAAGTTTAAAAAAGGTAATTTAAGGGGGAAAAAAAGAGAGTTTTCTTTCTGTCTTTTGATTGTGGCCTAAATCAAGAGGCAGATAAGGAAGAGGGAACTTTCTCCAATATATAAAAATGCCAAATTTTCCTTTGGGTGGGGTGTTAGCAATGACTTCAAGCTGGACTTCAAGCTGGGTATAGACAACGTGTCTGTTAAC
Source organism: Trichosurus vulpecula (assembly GCF_011100635.1). Lineage (NCBI taxonomy): Eukaryota > Metazoa > Chordata > Mammalia > Diprotodontia > Phalangeridae > Trichosurus > Trichosurus vulpecula. The sequence continues at coordinate 42,731,486 of NC_050574.1, forward strand.
ACAGCCATTGCCTGCAAGGGATGACGACGTCATTCTACCTTTGATTCTTAGTGAGTAAATCACACCTAAAGTGAGATTAATCAAGAGGCCACTTAAAGACACTTGGCAAAAAGGGATTTTTTTGGCCACGCCAAAGTTTATGAATTCAGGTTTAATTGGATCCCAAAGCTAAAATCTGAATATTATGTTTAATGAAATCAAGGGAACTGTCTTTCATTGGGACAATGTGTTTAAAAATGGAAAAATAAATTTTTTGTCTTTTAAGATACTTTGATCAGGGTTTTTCTATCATAACCTTAAATTCAATCACTTTAGAATTTTAGCAATTTAAGTTTAAAATGTATATTAACATTGCAAAAGCTGTTTGTATAAGTAACCTTGGTGAAAATTGTAGAGGAATACAGCTCTCTCTTTTTTTTTTGGATGAATGAAGAAAAAAAATTAAGCCTTTATTTTTAGTAACCTATAAGCAAACTTTAGCATTTCCTTCAGTTACGATTTTTTTTTTAAATTTAATTTATTTATTTAACATATTTAGTTTTCAGCATTGGTTTTCACAAGAGTTTGAATTACAAATTTTCTCCCCATTTCTACCCTCCCCCCCCACTCCAAGATGGCACATATTCTGGTTGCCCTGTTCCCCAGTCAGCCCTCCCTTCTGTCACCCCACTCCCCCCCCATCCCCTTTTCCCTTCCTTTCTTGTAGGGCAAGATAAATTTCTATGCCCCATTGCCTGTGTATCTTATTTTCTAGTTGCATGCAAACACTTTTTTTTGTTGTTTTTGAACATCTGTTGTTAAAACTTTGAGTTCCAAATTCTCCCCCCTCCTTCCTTCCCACCCACCCTCCCTAAGAAGTCAAGCAATTCAATACAGGCCACATGTATATCATTATGTATAACCCTTCCACAATACTCATGTTGTGAAAGACTCACTGTATTTTGCTCCTTCCCAACCCATCCCCCTTTATTGAATTTTCTCCCTTGACCCTGTCCCCTTTCCAAAGTGTTTGTTTTTGATTACCTCCACCCCCATCTGCCCTCCCCTCCATCATCCCCCCCCCCTTTTTTTTTATTCTTCCCTCTTCTTTCCTGTGTGGTAAGATACCAAATTGAGTATGTATGGTATTCTCTCCTCAGGCCAAATCTGATGAGAGCAAGATTCGCTCATTCCCCCCTCACCTGCCCTCTCCCCTCCTCCCCCAGAACTGCTTCCTCTTGCCACCTTTATGCAAGATAATCCACCCCATTCTATCTCTCCCTATCTCCCTCTCTCAATATATTCCTCTCTCATCCCTTAATTTGATTTTATTTCTTTTAGGTATCTTCCCTTTATCCTCAACTCACCCTGTGTCTGCTCTCACTCCCTCCCTCCCTCTCTCTCTCTCTCTCTCTCTCTCTCTCTCTCCATATATATATACGTACATACACATTCACATATATATATATATATACACACACACACACACACACACATAAACATATGTATACATATGTATATTCCCTTTGGATACCCTAATACTAAGGTTTCATGAATCACACACATCATCTTTCCATGTAGGAATGTAAACAAAACAGTTCAACTTTAGTAAGTCCCTTGCAATTTCTTTTTCTTGTTCTTTTTCTTGATTACCTTTTCATGCTTCTCTTGATTCTTGTGTTTGAAAGTCAAATTTTCTATTCAGTTCTGGTCTTTTCACTGAAAAAGCTTGAAAGTCCTCTATTTTATTGAAAATCCATATTTTGCCTTGGAGTATGATACTCAGTTTTGCTGGGTAGGTGATTCTAGGTTTTAATCCTAGCTCCATTGACCTCTGGAATATTGTATTCCAAGCCCTTTGACCTCTTAATGTAGAAGCTGCCAGATCTTGGGTAGATCTTGGATTATTCTGATTGGGTTTCCACAATACTCAAATTGTTTCTTTCTGGCTGCTTGCAGTATTTTCTCCTTGATCTGGGAGCTCTGGAATTTGGCGACAATATTCCTAGGAGATTTCTTTTTGGGGTCTATTTGAGGAGGTGATCAATGCATTCTTTCAATATCTATTTTGCCCTGTGGCTCCAGAATATCAGGGCAGTTCTCCTTGATTATTTCTTGAAAGATGATATCTAGGCTCTTTTTTTTATCATGGCTTTCAGGTAGTCCAATAATTTTTAAATTATCTCTCCTGGATGTATTTTCCAGGTCAGTGGTTTTTCCAATGAGATATTTCAAATTGTCTTCCATTTTTTCATTCCTTTGGTTCTGTTTTATAATATCCTGATTTCTCATAAAGTCACTAGCTTCCACTTGCTCCAATCTAATTTTTAAGGTAGTATTTTCTTCAGTAGTCCGTTGGACCTCCTTTTCTATTTGGCTAATTCTGCCTTTCAAGGCATTCTTCTCCTCATTGGCTTTTTGGAGCTCTTTTGCCATTTGAATTAGTCTATTTTTTAAGGTGTTGTTTTCTTCAGTGTATTTTTCAGTATTTTTTGGGTCTCCTTTAGCAAGTCATTGACTTGTTTTTCATAGTTTTCTCGCATCCTTCTCATTTCTCTTCCCAATTTTTCCTCTACTTCTCTAACTTGCTTTTCCAAATCCTTTTTGAGCTCTTCCATGACCTGGGACCAGTTCATGTTTTTCTTGGAGGCTTCTGTTGTAGGCTCTTTGACTTTGTTAACTTCTTCTTTCTGTATGTTTTGGTCTTCTTTGTCACCAAAGAAAGAATCCAAAGTCTGAGACTGAATCTGGGTGTGTTTTCACTGCCTGGCCATATTCTCAACCAGCTAACTTGACCCTTGAGTTTTTCAGTGGGGTATGACTGCTTGTAGACTAGAGAGTTCTATGTTCCATGTTTGGGGGGAGGTCCCAGCTCTGCCACACCAGCACTACTCCTTCCCCAAGAACCCCCAACCCAGACTGGGCTTAAATCTTCAGCAGGCTATGCACTCTTGCTCTGATCCACCACTTAATTCCTCCCACCAGGTGGGCCTGGGGCCGGAAGCAACAGCAGCTGTAGCTGCCCCACCTCCGCTGCCCCCGGGGCTGGAAGCCGAACCTCGAACTCCTTCCACTCCCTCAGCTTTTCCCACTAACCTTCTCCGCAGTCTTTGGTGTTTGTGGGTTGAGAAGTCTCGTAACTGCTGCAGCTCACTGATTCAGGGCGCCAGGGCCCGCTCCACCCGGCTCCTGGTCTAGTTGGTCTGCACAGCTCACGATGGGCTCTGCTCCACTCCGCTCCCAGCAACCAGCTCTGTGTGGGCTAGACCTCACCCAGAGACCATCCAGGCTGTCCTGGGCTGGATCCCTGCTTCCCTCTGCTGTTTTTGTGGGTTCTGCAGTTCTAGAATTGGTTCAGAGCCATTTTTATGGGTTTTTGGAGGGACTCGGCAGGGAGCTCATGCTAGTCTCTTGAAATACAGCTCCCTTAATTTGTGAATTGTGTTAACTCTCTCCAGATTCTGAAAAGTAAAGAGTAGCAGGAAAGAAAGAAAAGTTAAGTATAGTTTTTTAATTTGAGAAACTGTTTTGTAGCAATATGACAGGCCTCCTAAAAGGGTTTTTTTTTTTGTAATCACTAAACATTTTTTGAGGGGGTGGAAGGCAAGGCAATTGGGGTTTAAGTGACTTGCCCAAAGTCACATAGCTAGTAAGTGGGTCAAGTGTCTGAGGCCGGATTTAAACTCAGGTCCTCCTGACCTCCAGGGCCAGTGCTCTACGCTATCTAGCTGCTCCTAAACACATCTTAATGATTTTTTCTTTTAAAATTTGTCCCACAAACTTTTCCTTGGAGGAGGAATAGGCAGTGAAGGTTTATATCTTTTGGAAGAATGAGAAAGGTTTGGAGTTCTTCTGATCTAATAGATAACACCTGAGTTCTTGCTAATCACACAACAAGTTATAATTTTGGTAATCAAGTTAGAGAATCACCTGGGTTGAAATTAACCCTATAGCTTGGGAAGATTTAACAACAGTAAGTGTAGTCTGGAATAAGGTTGAAGTGAAAAGTAAAGTTGTGTAGCCTGAACAATAGGTTTGAAAGATTTGGAAAGATAAATAAAAGCTGGAGGAAAAATATGGAAGGTAGTAAGAAGACTTGGGGACAAGTTGGGGATGTGGGCAGTATTGAGGCAATGTGCTTCAAACCCTTCTTGTCCCTGGACAACTTCTCTGGGCACCCACGTGCCAGTTTCAGATGGTCTGAGCTTGTTGAGAAGGTATAGGCAAATTTAATTTTTGTGTAAATAGATTGAGAATGAAAATTTTGTGACTTGATTTGAAAGCCAATACAGACTGTTATAGAGGGTTAGGAGAAATTTGAAAAGCAACATATTCCTAAGTGTGATAATTAAAATCTCTTACATACTGTTACTTTAAAAATCTTTGGCCGTGGCTTAGCTGGAAATAGCGAATTCCATAATATGAAATGCTTGGAATATATAGCCATTGTGTGAAATATTATACTAAGTCATTGAAATTAAAATTGGAGTTCTATATGATACTGTTTGGAAAATAGATGCAGGTCTACTTGAATTTATTCTGGTCTAATTTTAAGTGAAATTTATTTATTATCCATTACCATACTATATAAAGAAATTGATTAGCTGTGTCACGTCAAGTAAGTTACTTTATGTCTGTTTGCCTCAGTTTACTAATCTGTAAAGGGATAGTAATAACCCCTACCTTCCAGAGTTGTTGTGAGGACCACATGTTTGTACAATGCTTAACACAGTGCCTGGCATAGGGCAAATGTTATATTAATGTTAACTTTTTCTTATTTAATTAGATATAATTGCTTCATACTTGATAACTCTACGTGGGGTTTTAGATGTGATAAGTATGCACTACCAATGGTGATGTGATGAGATGAATGCTTTTCTGTGTAAGGTAATCTGAAATCACATTCAACAGAATTGAGGCCACCTGATTGGTAATGGGGTTTGTTTTAAGTTTCAAATACATAATATTGTTTTTGGTATTGTTATGTTTCTAAAATTTCTCATATTGTGAAATTTAGCAAACTATTATATTGGATATGCTGTTAGAAAAGCAATTTCTCTTATAATCTGGATGCTAGATTATGAATTATTACTGTTAAAAGAAAGTAAAAAAAATGGGTTTGAAAACTGTTAGGTCATTTTATGAGCCCTGCAACCACGTGTTGTGTGATATTCTGAAGTGCTATAATTTAAAAATAAATTATCAACTTCCATGTTTGCTTATATTTAAAAAGAAGTTTCATCTAAAATTATATGGCTATCACTTATGAAAGTTGTAAGATTATTGGTTGAATTATTAGGGGTTATTAGGATAAGGCTAACTTAATTGGGTCTGCTTTTTAGCACTGTTTCACTTAGAAAACTGGATCTTCTTCCCCACTGTAAACACTTTTTGACTTAAGAGGAGTGGTAATTAGGAATTTATTTGTGGTAATTAGGAATTCATTTTATTTATAATAATTTGGGATTTATGACACTAAAGACATTTTACACTACCTTAGCTTTGAAAAATTCCAATTTTAAAGATTTGTTTTTGCTTTAAGTGTTGAGTAAGAGATAGATACCTATCAGTTTAGAGGTTTCAACTAATTTACTTCATGAAAGACTAATGATTATCTTTTTAACATCAGGATAAATTTTAAGCTGTTTTTAAGAAAGAGAAATACTTTTAGAAAGGAATGTTTAAGAAAAAATCTTTTGTGTGAATGTTTAAGTAAAATTTTTTGTGTAATTCTTATAAGACCTGCTAAATTTTGTTTGTAAGCTAATTTATTGCAATAATTTGGTGGTATTTATAACAATTGTGTCCAGCCCTACTGTTATTGGTGAGACTTTACTGCTTGAGGTGAAACCTTTTTTTGGGACCCTGAATATTCTTTCTGAGTTTCATTCTTAGGTTTGTTGTATCCTTTGGCTGACCTTAACTGAGGCTTCAAGAAAAAAACACTAGCAGCTCAATGGAATAACACCTGAGATCTAAGGCTAGGGAATATCTGTTCCTGGAAATAAAGTTAAGAAGGCAGCCTTGGGAAGGCTAAGATTGGTCTCTTCTTAATTTATCTTCCTATACAATAAATCTGTCTACCTGGTTCCATATACTTGGCTACTTATAGTGGTGTAGGCCTTGAGGACCAGTATTAATGTTAAATTCATGTCCCTGTTTCTTCCTGTCATAGCAAATTCCTCTAACTAAGGCAAGATAAGTTGTGATTTTTTTTAATGATGAATATCTTACTGTTACTGGTGTGAAATTATATTGTCTTTATATAGTCCTTGTTATCTAGGATACATGATTCTTGAAAACTGAATCCACCCAAAGCTATGATTATTGGAACTTGCTATTTCACTTGCTATGGGACTGTAGTCTGGCTCCAGGTATAAACATCAAAGCCAATGGCCAAGGATCCATGATGCCAGCAACCCTATGGGGTTAACATCTATAAATTGCAGGTGTTCTCATAGGAAAGGCTGGAAGAATGACTTCGCATGAGCTGAGATAGGATTCTCTTGACTCAATTTCCCCAGTATAACATTTTCTCTTAAATGGAGAGTACTCTGCCATTTGGGCCTGGCTCAATGCAATTGGCTATCGATATAACTCTAGCCTAGAACTGATTATTACAGACCAACATTTTGCCTTTAGTATATAGTGATGTCCCAATTCTTCTATTATGACACATTTCTATAATCATGTTAGGTGGTCAGTATAACATATATATGATATAATGTAAAATATGTCACATATGTAATATAACATCTTTTAGGCTAATACTAGAGCACATCTCAGTTGCTATAATAAGATGCAGGTATAAGATTTGAGCTATTTGGCTTAGGATTTTAGTCCTTTCTGTATTCCAAACAGCTAAGTAGATGTCATCTGTCTATTACTAGTTATAGATTTCTGTATAAGATAAGGTCCCTTAATTTTCTCACAATGGTGTGGGGATAATTCAGCAATGATATAAAGACTTGTGAAACCAGGATATAATTCTGTTATTTAGTGAGGTTAATATTATAACTGTCTCAATTCTGTGTTAATGAAAAGAATATCAGCACAATTAGTTATCTCAAAGGAAGGCTGGTTTGTGGGACCTTTTATAAATTCCTTAAAGAGATATCTATTGGGAGAGATCCACTTTTACTAGGGGTTATCCGTTTGAACATATCTAGAAATTGAAAATAATTTATTGTAAACAACTTATTTAATAAGTATCATTCTTAATTTATATATTTATACATTTTAGCTAATATGGCAACTTTGGAGAGAATTCATTAGAGTATTAGTTCTTTAGTAGAATCTCATCTTCCTAATGGGGGAATGAACAATGTCAAGAGTAAAAATTGGGCTTTAATTTTTGGTTTGTATCAGAGTTTCTTAGATATATCAACATGACAATTGGCTAACTTAAAATGTAAATTCTCTGGTCTAAAAGCTTCTATATTTGATTTTCTAATAGTAGAGACACAAGGTTTGTACTTACTCTCAATTGACCCAGTTACTGGTAAAATAAATTTAAAATTGCATTAAGACCAATTTTGTAAGAGTTTTTTTTAGCAGAAGAAGGGGATCTCTACAAGTGACCTGAACCAGAGAAGCCAGTCACCTGGAAACTGCTCTGAGACCACGCCCAGACCAGAAGGTTGCATCAGATGGTGTTCCAAGAACCAGATAGCTGTATAAGATAAGACTTCTGAGATTAAATGGACTATTTTATTTTATTTTAAGTTTTTACTATTTGCTTTTTCCCTGTTCATCTTTTATCTGTAAGGTTTACTTAACAGAGGGGACTGCCCCTTTGACTTTGTCAATATGATCGATCTCTTTCCCTTTTCCCTTCATTGTATGCCCTCACGAACCCCATGGTTAGAAACTCCTGATGAAATGTTTGCTATATCAGTTGATTCATTGAGGAGATTATGTCTATCAATAGAATTGAAAGGGAGCATGAGAGAAATGATTATTTCTTTCCTATATTAATAACCATTTACATTGGGGAGATCCAGGATTTTTCCCCTTCCTATTTCTCCATTCTCTACGAGGTCATATCAGCCCCTAAAGAATAGGGCTGATAATGAGATCTAGATTGAACATTTTCCTCAATCTTGTTCAGGCTCCACATAACTGGGAAAGTTTAGATCTGATCAAAAGACAGAAATTTTAGTCTAGGTGAAATCCAGCCCAGGCTGTGTTCTAGTCAGACATGTCTGAGTGGAGGTATACCCTTTTTGTCTAGATTGTCCTAGGTGACTGGGTGGTAGATGTTTCTGTGTGATCAGAGTTCCAGCCCCTCATTAAAATAGGTTCACCTCATTATAATATTCATTCTTCTCATTAATTGTTAAACAATCAGAGTTGGTTGCCCTCTGTCAGGAAAACCCACTCTTTCAAAGACATGTAAGAGTCAACAGGCCACCATGATCCATCTTAGGTTCATGAGACATGACCAAATGATCAATCTTTTTATTGTCCACTCACCATAATTAATAAAATGATTACTTATCCAGAAATTATGTCTTGTAAACTTTTTATACATCACAGAAACATAGGAGGTTATATCTTTCAGAAGTGTTTATGGGAAAAGAATAAGAATAGATATGGGAGGGACATTTTTAATGTTAAAAAGTATATAGTTAAACCTAATTATTAAGATATTTGCAATAGATAAACACAAAACCTTCAGTAAAGAGAGGAGTAAAATTATCCCTCCTCCTCTGTGGTATTATGCATAATTCTTTAAAAAAAATGCTAGGTCCATCAATAAGAGAAACTAAACATATTATTGGAAAAGAAGAGACGAAATAATTTCTGTTTGTAGATGACAGGATAGTTTGCTTTGAAAACGCCAAAGAATCAGCAAAAACACTAATTGATAAGATTAATAGTCTCAGTAAATTATCAGGATATAAAACAAATTAACAAAAGTAATTAGTATTTCTCCACACTAAAGCAAAACCCTCTGTCAACAGATCATTAGAAAGCAGCCACTGTATACTTGCCAGGCACTAGAATAGTTATAGTAGATGCCAAGACAGATATGAAATAGTCCCTTACTTCAAGGAATTCCCAGGCTGGTGAAGGAAACTCTCTCTATATAAATTAATGATATAAAAACATACAATGAAAATTGAAAGTCACTTCTTGGATGGGAGGCATGGGCACTGTTGTAAAAGAAAAGGCTTTATGTAGAAAGTTAGGGATCCTCAGAAGGAGAGGAAGGAAGGAAATCCATTCCAGTCACAGGGGATGTCACCCACACCTAAAATGTGTACCAATACTCACCTCTGCCTTAGGAAATCCTTCTCTTCTCTAAGGGTTAAGCTCAGGCAGCTCTTCCTCCAAGAAGCCTTTCCTGATACTCCACATTGTTAGTCTGCTCATTCTAATTACCTTGTATTTGTTTGTCCTTTTATATTTATTTTATATATACTTATGTATTTGTCTCATTATGGGAGCTTTGTGCAAGAAAGGATTGTTTCATCCTTTGTACTCAAATATATAATACTTAGTACAATGCCAAGATCATGAGGAACACAAGAAGATTAATTTTCCTGGACCTACAATGTGTGTAGGGAAATAATGAATAATAAACTCCTATACTATTTCATTTGGTGATCTCATCAGCTCTTATAGATTCAACTGTCATCACTATGTTGATGATTCTTGAATCTGCTTATCCAACCCTTTCCAGAACTATCTCCAGCTGCCTATTAGAAATCTTGTATTGGATGTCCTGTAGATATCATAAACTCAACATGTCTAAAACATAAAGACTTTAATTGTAAAGAGTTTTAAAGACCAAGCTGAAGAGTTTTAATTTGATTTTATGGGCTCATGGGGACTGCCTAGAACTTCTTTCTTTTTTTTTTTTAAAAAAATAAACTTATTTTTAGTTTTCAACATTCACTTCCATAAGATTTTGAGTTTAAAATTTTCTCCCCCTCCCTCCCCTTTCCTCTCCCTACAATGGTGTGCAATCTGATATAGGCTATAGTCTGTACTTATGCATTCATATTAAACATATCTTCACATTAGTCATGTTGTAAAGAAGAATTAGAACAAATGAGAGGAACCACAAGAAAGAAGAAACAAAACAAAATAACAACAACAACAAAAGAGAACAAACAGTCTGCTTCCATCCACATTCAGACTGCAAAGTTCTTTCTCTAGATGTGGATAGCATTTTCCATCATGAGTCTTTTGGGGCTTTTTTAGATCCTTGCATTGCTGAGAAGAGCTAAGTCTATCAGTCAGTCATTGCACACTGTGGCTGTTACTGTGTACCATGTTCTCCTGGTTCTGTTTCCTTCACTCTGAATCAATTTGAATAAGTCTTTCCAGGTTTTTCTGACGTCTGCTTACTCAGCATTTCTTATAGCACAATAGTATTCCATTACATTTATATACCACAACTTGTTCAGCCATTCCCCAGCTGCTGGGCTTCCTCTCAGTTTCCAATTCTTTGCCACACAAAAAGAGCTACTATAAATATTTTTGTACATGTGGGTCCTTTCTCCATTTTTATGATCTCTTTGGGATACAGCCCTAGAAGTGATATTGCTGGGTCAAAGGTATGTGCAGTCTTATAGCCCTTTGGGCATAGTTCCAAATTGCTCTCCAGAATAGTTGCATCAGTTCACAACTCCACCAACAATGCATTAGTGTTCTGATTTTCCCACATCTCCCACATTTCTCATTTTCCTGTTTTGTCATGTTAGCCAATTTGGTGGGTGTGATGTTGTACCTCAGAGTTGTTTTGAGTTGCATTTCTCTAATCAATAGTGATTTAGAACATTTTTTCATATGACTATAGATAACTTTAATTTCTTCATCAGAAAACTGCCTGTTCATATCCTTTGACCATTTATCAATTGAGGAATTGTTTAGGACTTCATGAGTGGGGGCCTAGTTAGACCTGGGCTTTAGGCACTTTGGGCACTGTGTGGGTAATAAATTTGAGAGGGGAGAGTTAAGGCATGATGATTAATTAAAAGGCTATTGCAATAGTTCATGTGAGGTGCTGATGGCATGAAGTAGCATGGTGGCCACATGAGGTAAAGAGACTGGGCAGAATGCAAGAGGTATTGTGGAGGTAGACATGACCATACTTGGCAAGTGGTGGAGAATGACAGTGAGAAATCAAGAATGGTTCCAAGATTGAAAACCTAGGTAAGTGGAAGGTTGGTCATGCCTTCTCAAAGTAAAGTTAAGAAACAGAGTTGGGGGGGGGGGGGGAAGGGGATTGTTAGATAATGAATTCCATTTTGGACAGGTTGAGTTTGAAATACCTATGGTTCATCATGCTCAAAATGTATAGTAGGTAGTAATATAAGAGTAGAGGTCAGGAGACAAGGGTTGGGTGTATAAATCTATTGGTCATACACAAAGAGGTAACTGAATCCATGGTAGACAATAATATGACCTAAATAGAATTACAACAGGAACCTTCATTTAAAATCATTACAAAATACACAAAATATTGCAGAGTCCATTTAGTACAATGTACTCATCATTTAAAAAACAAAATCCTTTATAGAAATCCAGGAACACTTAAGTATTAGAGATATACTCATTTCTCAAGGTTGAGAAGTGACAATTCGATTAAAAATTAGGATACTTTCTAAAGTAACTTATACTATCAACTGCCAATGAATTCATATGGAAAGAAAAAATACAAAATTTATTTGGAGGAAAAATTCTAGAATCTCAAGGAAAATAATGAAAAAAGTAGCGATCAAGGGGCCTTGAAGTATATTGTAATTAATAATTAGTAATCATGAATACAATTTAGTAGTGATTAAAAAATAGAAAAGTGGATCACCTGGACAAGCTGGATAAGCAAGAATTAGACAAAATTAAATTCACTATCCCTGTAGTTAGCAGTTAGGTGGCACAGTGGATAGAGCACTGGATCTGTAGTCAGGAAGACCTGAATTCAAATCTAACTTCAGAAACTCACTAGTTTGTGAATCTGGACAAGTCACCTCTATTTGCCTCAGCTTTCTCAACTGCAAATTAGCAATAATAATAGCACCTATATTCCAGAATTATTTAGGGCAGCTAGGTGGTAAAATGGATAAAGTTCTGTGGAGTCCAGAAGAATCATCTTCCTAAGTTCAAATCCAGCTTCAGATACTTCCTAGTTGTGTTACCCTGGGCAAGTCACTTAACCTTGTTTGTCTCAGTTTCCTCATCTGCAAAATGAGCTAGAGAAGGAAATGCAAATCATTCTAGTAATTCTGCCAAGAAAATCCCAAATGGGGTCATGAAGAGTTGGACAGTACTGAATTAACCGAATACAATCCCAGTATCTGACAAACCTAAGAAAGTAAAGTCTTTTATAAAGGACTCCCTATTCAGGAAGAACTGTTGGAAAGACTGGAAAGATGTTTGTAAAACAAATACAGTGACTAACATTTCATACCATCGACATAATACATTCCAAAATATTCACAAGTTCTGTAAATAAAATGTCACTCAAAAATTTAGAGACCCTACTTAAATATGCAAGATCACCCAACTTTTTTAAATGGTGGAGAATAGAGGAAGTGCCTTTCACAATTTTGGCAAGGGGGACAATTCTTCATCATGTGAGGGAAGGGGGAAATCATAGCAACAAAATATTCAATACAGTGAAGTGAAATTGAAAATGATTTTAACAAAAAAACCAATACAGCTAACAAAAGAAAAGGAACTAAGAAAAAATCTTTATTTCAAAAGTCTCTAACAAAGTCTTGATAACTCAGATAATTAGGGACTTAAAAGAGATATATAGGAACAAGAGCTATTTCTCAAGAGAAAAAAAAGTAGTTAAAGGGAATGAGCAAATCTTTCTCAAAAGAAGACTAGCAAACCACTAGTGGTCACTCCAAAATCACTTAATACTGAAAAGAAAAAGAAAATGAAGATAACTCCAGCAAATGTGTGAAAATGATAAAAGACTAAACATAGTAAATGTTAGAAGAGTTGTTGGAAAACAATAACTAATTCTCTCTTGCTAGGAATTTGTTCAGCCCTTTTGAAACAATCTAACTTACTGCAAAAAAGTTACTAAGAAGCTCATACTCCCTCAAAAAAGTTACTAAGATGTTCATACTCATGGACATCCCCTGCTAGATGTATAGGTCAATGACTTCAAAGATAGAATAATGATCCAATATGCCAAAATAGTCCTTGCTACACTTTTTGTGGTGGGAAATAATAACTGTAAACAAAATGAGTTGGTAGCCCTTGGTTTAGCATCCATAAATGAACTTTTGTTCCTACGGAAATTGAAAGAGTGACTGGACTAGGAATCCTTCCCTTGCCCAAAAGAAGATGACACCCCTACCTAGAGCAAGAAGACTCTCTTACGGTAGTGTGTCTCCCATTTCTCAGAGAAAAGTGTTGTACATTAATTCTTGATGAGTGCCTTTCAGGAAGTAGCTGAAAGGTTCCCCTGGGAAGGTGAAATTTACTGTTGGTTGAATGTTGGAATAATCAGCTGCACTTACCTATAAAACCAGCACTGAAGATTCAGTCTAGAGTATACAGATAGGCCTAGAAACAGAATACTAGTTCGTAGATTGTTGTCGTTGGTGGTAGTCCTTCATCATCGAAGAGGCCAATGGCATCATGAGGGTGATGTCTTGATTTCCCAATGAATTGGATTTAAACAAAGCAAAGCTGTGCAAAGTTGTCAGCCTCCCTTCTCCAAAGTCATCGAAGTACAGTGGCAAGACAAAAGTCAAGACAACTGGCAATGAAAGGGAGAAAAAGAACAAGCATTTATTAAGTGCATACTGTATGACAGACACTATGCTAAGCATTTACAAATATCTCACTGTTTTTATGGCAGGAGGCTAATGGAATCAGCTTCAGCTGGATTTGGGAGATGTCCACATCATTTCTACCATTGGGCAATTAACATGAGAACTCTCTGCTCATTTATGAGATGGTCTAATATGCTGAGATCCTCCACTGGGTAGGAGGCACTTTCTGACATTCCTGAAGGACCAATTGTGGGTCATCGATAATGATTGCCCTCATCTCTATTGGCCTGTCAGGACAAAGATCAAGAATCCCTTCTGGTCCATGACCATTCAACTATTCTTGGAGGTACTTAGGTCAGGAAGGCAGCCACTCACAGAGCACCTTCTATGCCTCTGACCTCTCAAGGGGATCTGGGCTTATGGACTCTGGGAAGGATGTATACAGGGTTGGGTTGTTCTCCATGATGCATGGGAGCTGAAAACCTTAAGAGAAGTCTAGTCAATTCACAGTTAGTGCTCCTGGAATAACATCAGACATTTGGCTTAAAGTTGGAAATTAGTGAACTATCTGTCTTTAACAACCAACCAGTTGCACTATGTACAAAAAATAGTTAAAATACATAATAAGATTTATTGGGATGAGTAAGGAATAAGAAGTATACTCTCCAAATGAAAGTTACAGCATTTGAAGAAATAATATGGGGATTCATATCTATTCTGTAATAGCAATGCATAAGAGGGATTAGACTCTCTACTCCCAGTCAGTTGGTTAGTAAGAATTTATGAAGCACCTACTGTGTTGAGAAATAATGATAAACAGTGGAAATATGGAGAAAGGCAAAAGACAATTGTTATTCTCAAGAAACTCATTGTCTAGTGGGAGAGACAACAGGCAAACAACTATATACAAACTATATACATACATATATATGTAGAGAGAGATATGGAGATATAGATATATGTAGATATAGATATATATATACACATACAGTTAATAGGAGATAATCAGCAGAATCTGGGCACTAGAACTGAGGGGGATCAGAAATGACTTCTTGGATAATTAGGGTTTTAGCTGAAGAAAGGAAGCCAGAATCTGGAAGGTGAGGATGATTGGGAATGTTTTAGGTGAGAGGAACAGCCAGTGAAAATGCACAGAATTGGGAGATATGTCTTGTGTGAGGAACATCAGGGTTAAGTGTCGCTTGATCATAAAAGAAATGGTGGGAGTAGGAGGAGAATGAGGTGTAAGAAGATTGGAAAGGTAAGAGAGGCCAGATTGTGAAGGACTTTGGATGCCACAGATTTTCTATTTAATCTTAGAGGTGACAAAGAGCTGCTGGAATTTAATGAGTAGGAATCAGGGGTTGATTTGGTAAGACTTGCACTTTAGGAAAATCATTTTCTGAGAGCAGAACATAATGGAGTGGGGAGAGACTTGGGGCAGGCAGACTCACCAGTAGGCTACTGCAATTGTCCAGGTGTAAGTGTCTGTAACAACAGTGTTTCTAGCAGCTGCTGTGGAGGTGTAAGACCAACAACACCAGCACACAGAAAGGCTGCTAGCAGAGGTTCTTTGATCTACTTTTCTAAGGAAAGCAACTTTAAAGGGTTTACAATCTCACTTTAATTAAGAATACATGTATCATTCACTTAGTTCAGGGGGAAAAAGTCAGCATCCTGAGCTTCAGAGAAAACACAAACAGAAATCACAAGCAGAAATTATATAAACAGAGCAAATAACACAAATCAGCAGACAGGGCTTCTAACTGTCTGTCCATAGCAATACATATATAGTTACCAGAGAGAGAAGCACCAACACCTGGTGTTCCAAAGCCGGGAGGCCCTTAACTGCTACCTAGACTCCTCTGGGGAAATCACAGAAATGCTCTTCCAATGAGCGAGTCCCAAAGCAAAAATGCTAACCTCTGAGTGTGTATATATATATATATATATATATATATATACATATATATATATATATATATATATGTATATACATTTCTTCAGGGTCAGAGGGTGTCACAGCCATGTGACTCAGACTCATGTGGCTTAGGCTTTCTTGTGACCTAAGCAGGTCATCAAAGACTCTTGATTCAATCAAAGACTCAATCAAAGGCATTTGATTAACTTAGTGCTGAGAAGAATTAGAACTCCAAAAGAAAAAAAGATCAACACAAAAAGTTCCATTTTGCTTGTCACCACAGTCTGAGATGAGGGTCTGCTCCAGCATGTTAGTAATGTCAGAGGAGAGAAGGGAGTTTAGAGCAGAGATGTTATGAAGGCAAAATTGAGAAGTCTTGGCAGTAGATAAGAGATTAAACACACACAGATATATATACAATATGTATATATATATATGTATAGAGAGAGAGACAGAGAGACAAGCAGAGAGACAGAGAGAGAGAGAGAGAGAGAGAGAGAGAGAGAGAGGGAGAGAGAGATTTGAGGCACTCATGGCTAAGTGACTTGTCCAGGCTCACACAGCTAGTAACTGTCTGATGCAGGATTTGAACTCAGGTCCTCCTGACTCCAGGACCTGTGCACCACCATGCTGCTTCTTAGAGAGAGAGGTTTTTGAGGAAGATCATTAGGCTGTGACATAGGGTGACTTGGAGGCTGTAGATGCTTCAAGTTTGGAGGGAGAATGAGATACTACAGTATAAGTTGTTCTTAAGTATTTATTAAGCACCAACTGTTAAGCACCCGTGTTAAGTGCTGGCTATACAAGAAGAAGAAAAAGACACTCCCTGCCCTCCAGGAACTCATAGTCCATGTCATTGTGTATCAGTTCTTATGACTTTCCATGTCTTTTTGAAATCATCTATTTCTTCCTATTTCTACATTAGTACTCCATCATGTTCACATTCATGACTTGTTCAGGCATTCTTCAACTGATGGTGTGCCCTTAATTTTGAGGGTTTTAATCTTGCTATCACAAAGAAAGCTGCTATAAATATTTTTGTACATAACTGAGTTAAAAATGTTTTCTGAGGACTAATACTTCCCTTAATGTATCCTCCCTCATATTTCCCTCTCTTCTTTCACTCTTGTTTATCCTTTTCATGAAATATATTTATATGTGAAACTCTGTGTGTCTATTCTTCCTTCCTTTGATTAGTTCAGATAAGAATATGGTTCAAGTGCTGCCCCGTCCCTTACCACCTTCCTCCTCAGATTGTAGAATGCTGTTTGTTTACCTTGATTATGGGAAGGAATGGTCCATTCTAATTTTCAGGGAATTTGTTGGATGGAAAAGGTTTCGTAGGAACAAGTAGGTGGTGCCATAGTGCATAGGTCTGAGGTCAGGAAGACTTCTCTTCTTGAGTTCAAAAACACTTACTAGCTGTGTGACCCTGGGCAAGTCACTTACTCCTGTTTGCTTCAGTTTCCTCATCTATAAAATGAGCTGGAGAAGGAACAGCATACCACTCCAGGATCTTTGCCAAGATGAGTTGGACACAACTGAAAACTTAACAACAAGGTTTTGTATGACTTGCGCCAAGCTGTTAATTCCCTTTACAATTCTTTCATCAATAGATGTCATTTCTTTTCTTTTTTTTTTTTTCTTGAGGGCTTCCAAAGTGGTCAGACTCGGGGCAAAGTCTAATCACTGTCCTCCTGGTCTAAGCTCTGCAAGATTTTGACATATTTTGATTGGATCTGCCAGTCCCCAGTTGAAGGGCACATAATGTATTCCATATTTTAGCCAACACAAAAAGTATTGGTATGAAAATTTTAGTATACATAATACCTTTATATTTGTCATTGACCTCTATAGGGTGTAAAATCAGTGGTGAGACTACTGTGTGAAAGGGTATGAACAGTTGAAAGTCTCTTCAAGTATGCATTGGATCAAAAGGCTCCAAGAAGCTATGTCGTCCTCTCTGATTTTAAAGTTTTGTGATCCTGTGATTTGATTGTCTTGGAGGTTATGTAGACAATAGGTCATTGAGGGGGTGACACTAAAATCCAGGAAACAAATTAGGAGACTCTTAGAATAGTCCAGTGGAGAACCAGTGGGAATCTGAACTGAGATAATGACTGTGGGAATAGACTTGAGGGGTTGGATATTGGACATATTGTGCAAGCAGAGTTGAGAATACCAGGCAGTTGGTTGGCTATGGGCAGTGAGAGAGATGGAAGACTTAAGATTGATGCCAAGATGTGAATGTGGGTGACTAGAAACATGGAAGGGCTTTTAACACGTAGAGAATTTTTTTAATGTGGTGATGAGATGATATGAGTGCTAATTTTAGAATTTGGATGATGATCATGAATGCCAATTTGGACAAATGGACTTCGAGATGCCAAAAGAACATACAGAGGAAAGAAGTTCTCCCCTAGGCTTCCATGAGATAAATTTCTGGAAGTGCAACCAGGCCTGACCTTTAAGAGACAAAGACAACCAAAGTGGTGATTTGGGGGAGTCTGAGCCTGTGAAGAAAAACACAGATTGATTTTGTTAAGGTAAAATTTAGAGATGATGTGGAAAATTTGAAGGAAATTAATCTCCAGGTCCTCATTCTACTCCAGGTTTCTTTGTGAGAAAGTTGTAGGAGTCAGACAGGAGATAAAGACTTGAGGTGTATGAAAACAAGAAATTGTGAAGATAATTTTGAGGGGTCTGGATTTGCAAAGAAAGTCAGAGAAAGAATTGGTGAGAATGGAAATTTGGGAGGACTTATACATGAATTGAATGAGAACCTTGTGAAGTTGGACATTCAATATCAAAAAAAGTTCAATTCCATGGCCAGGCTTTAAGGATTAAGGATCTGAAGAAGATGTCTCAAAGAGAGGAGGGAAAGGGAATAGGTATTTAGTAAGGAAAAGTAAGTAAAAAAGAAAAAAGGCCTGAAAGAACAGGAAAGTAAAACAAATTGGGAATGAAACAAACTGAAAAAGTCATTGATAAGTATACGAGGAGATTTAATTCCCAACACACTCACATGTAGGCTGCATGGGTGACCATAAACCAGCCTCATACTTGACTCAGTATCTCAGTTCTAATTCTCAGTATCTCAAGTTCTAAGGCAATGCCTGGATATGTTTGGATATTTCTCTACTTTTAAAGAAAATTGTGACTTCTTTCTCATTAATTAACCAGTTATTTATGAGACCTATCCATTTTTTTAAAGTACAAACATCAATTTGCGTTTAACTAAATACTAGAATATTAAATGTTGCCTATTTAATTAGTTCCCATAAGTAATTCTTCTCTATCAGAGTCTATAATATATAAAATCAATCAATATCAGAATAACTGACTATGCAATTAACACAGTAACAAGTAATAACATAAAGACACGAAGAAAAAAAATACGGTTAGAGTTAACAAGCCAAATGTCCCCCTGCCCATATTAGCTGATTTATAAAATAATATTAACAATCATTTTCCTCTCTTTTAGTTTTGTTTTTATGATGGCGCTCTAGTTGGGGAGTGGTGAGGCAAATATTGGTGGGGAAGGGAAAGAGACGGGAAAGAGAATAAGTATGCATATGGCACTTATTACATGCTAAATGCTTTATGAATATTATTTCATTTAATCCTCATGACAACCCTGCAAGATAGATGCTGTGATTATCTCTATTTTATACTTGAGGAAAATGAGGCAAACAGCATTTAAGTGACTTGTCCAGCTAATAAATGTCTGAAGCTGGAAATGAACTCAGGTCTTCCTAGCTCTGGGCCCTACACATTGCATCACGTAGCCACAAAAAGCATAGGAATGAAAATTCATTTGTAAAAATGATGATGATGCTCTAGAATGGTCTGTGAGGACCCTTGGGTGTGTTGCTATGTGATTTTGGCTTGGCCCTTACCCTGTATGATTTCCACTGAAAGAAAGGTTTGCTAGGTGGCACAGTGAGTAGAGCACCAGCCTTGGAGTCAGGAGGATCTGAGTTCAAATCTGCCCACAGACACTTGACACACTTACTAGCTGTGTGACTTTGGGTAAGTCACTTAACCCCAATTGCTCTGCTTTCCCCCCTTCAGAAAAAATAGAAAGGTTGAAGTGAATGAGCCCCCAGGACCTCTCATGTATTCTGAATGAGTTCTCACCTCTGAGAATGAAGGGCTACACCCTCCTCGCTGGCCCCCCCCCCACCTTGTTCACACCTCCCTGAGCAGAAGGTATAAAAGGACGTTTTGGAGTAAATCTCAGCTGATGCCAATTGTTTTGTCCTGCAGAGTCCTCCAGAACAGAAGGCTCCTTGTCTCTTCTTCCTCTACACATGGTCAGAGTTTCAGGTAAGTTCTCCAAGGTTCCCTACAAGAAAATGCTGATTATGGAGGGGGGTGGGAAAGAATTTCGAGACCCCCAAACTCACTTAACCTCTGTGTCCCCTACTACAAGTGTCATGGCTGAGGAAATTGAGGCCTGGGGGATGGAAGAGCCTTGAGAGAGGGGCAGGGCCCATGTGAACTCTTCTGTTCTCTCAAGCAGAGTCCTTGCTACCAAGAGAGGTCCTTAGAGACCTCTCAATGTGGGCCCAGATCCAACCTCAGCTTCTAGGCGATGGGAGCTGGGCATGAATCCCTTCAGAGGGACTGGTGCTATGGCTGAGCAGGAAAAATGTTCAAGCCTGGGGGACCTTCCAAGGAGGACAAAGCCTTGGAGACTAGGGAAGGCAGAGGGGGATTCCCACAGCAGGACACATATGCTGGGCCCAGGTGGACAGGGCAGGGTGAGAGGAGCTGGGAGCAAGCTCCCCATCCCTCTCCCTGCTTATCCCTTCCACCATGGGCCTGCTTCCTCAAGTCTTGTCTTCCCAAGTCTTCAGCAACCCCTGTGTGACCCTGGCAAGTCATTTTCCATTCCTCCAAGTTTCCTCACTCTGTAAAATGTTGGGACTAGATCATTTCTAAATCCTTTCTAGCTCTAAAGTCTATGATCCCATGATCAAACACAGCCACAAGGACTTTAAGATCCACCTAGTTGAAGGGCAGAAATTCATAAGGAAAGTTACATTCCTGAATTCCAGGTGATCAGGGCAGATTCCAGAACATTTGGGAAGAAGGCCTGATAAATGTTTGTTGATTGACTAAATGTGAAGGTCTATTTCAGGGGCTCCTTCTTTGGGGTTGAGTCAGTGTTGACTTGCCCCACTCTCACAGAGATTGGTGATTTTCTGTGGTCTGAGATCCCACCTCCAGGATTCAGGCTTTCATACTAGACAGGGGTGGGTGAGCAGAGGCTCTGAGAAGAGGTGAGAATACAGTTCCATTCTCCTATCATTTATTAAGAACTTACTGGGTTGAAGTCATTGTCATCTCAGAGAAGTCATCTCTGAGGATAAGAGGAAGCTGAAACAATCCCTGCCTTCATGGTGCTTCCATTCTACTAGATGGAGGAAAGAAACACCCCTAATCTGTCTCCCTGGTAGAGTCTGGGCCAGGGCAGGGAATGGGGAACCCCAAGTCAACATCTTTCTTTATTGCAGGATCCTAAATGGAGAAAGAAGACATGGCCCTCCTCTCAAGAGACAGTGATACCTCTTCCCTGGAGGACTCACCTGTGGATTCTAGCAGCTCTGAGGAGGAGGAGGCACATAAGGAGGATGTACAGGATCATGGGGATCCCTGGGGAGTCAGCCCAAGAGGCACCAGCATGCCTACAGTCACAGAGCTCTGGCCACAATTTAGGCATGGAAAGGTAGGTGGGGCCATATGCAGGGAACAGCAGGGGAGGAGAAGGGACAGGGGCTGACATCCAAACAGCAGCCAGCATGTAGACATCGAGACAGCCCCTGAGAGGAAGACAGAAGCAGACATACTGAGACAGACAGAAAGTCTAGAATCGGCTAAATACAAGGACCCTGGGTTAGGAAAATAGAGACAGTGAGGCCCTGAATTGGAGTCAGAGACACAGTGACAGAGACTCACAGACATGCAGAGAGGATCAGCTTTCTTGAAGGACCTTGCAGACTCAGTCACTAAAGGCATCTGAAGTCTTGGTGAATTTTTTGCAGCAACAGGAGCCAAGGGAGCATCTGAGCTCCAGGGGCTAGGGAGGATCATTCTCTTCCTTCTCATCACTTTGAGTAGCAGAGGCCCCTAAGGGACTACTCTCCAAGGTGAACCAGAGGCCCAATCTTCTTGACTTCTCTTTGCTTTCTGACTGAGCTCACCTGACCAAGAGAGATCCCAGGCAGACACCTGGGGATGGTCTAGATCAGGGCTGTCCAACCTTAGGTTATCTTAGGGCTGCATTAAAATAAAATAATTATTCAAGGGCTGCACTCAGAATAAAAAATACAGTACACTAATAGAAAGTGGGGGAACGCACACCATCAATATGGCAGGTGAAGGCTCAAAGAGTGAAAGCAAACACAAAACAACAAAGCAACAACATAACAGCATAAATGTAGGTGGATACTGACTAGTCTGCATCATACAGATGGAATGCATTCCACAGATTGATTGAAAATTCTATGCTATATGTTCTGTCCATAATACTGCTTAAAAACACCAAAAAAATTAACACAAATGAGATTACTTATTAGTGATGGAATTAAAAAATCTAACACTCATTCCATGCAAATTATTTTAATTTTTTGCTCATGAAAATTAAAACCCACAGGTGGGCTGCGTAAAATCGCACTGTGGGCCGCATGTGGCCCGAAGGCCATATTTTGGACAGCCCTGGTCTAGATAACCCACTTAGGCTCAGTGTCTAAGCCCTGAAAGGAAGGTGGGTGAGAGATGGGGAGAGCAGATTCCTTTTTACTTGAGTCCCACCTGGCCACTCTGATGGGGAGGTCCCTTTCCCAACTTTCCATTTCTGTTCCAGACTCTTCGTTTCCTCCAACTCTTTGAGACCCAGAAGACACCATCTGTGTGGGAGAAGGTCAGAAGGAAGATAAGGAAGAAACAACAAAAGAGACAGTGTCCCTCAGAACCTACCCAGGGTGGGGCCCAGATATTAAGACCACCAGGCCCAGAGGAATGCCTAACAGATGATGAGGTAATGATGGGATAGAGGGGGAGGGCAATTTCCATTCCAATCACATTCCCCAGCCCAAATCCCGCATCTGCCCCCAAAACAGTCCATCATTGCAAGTACCCTCAAGCCTCCTTCCATCATTATCCCCACTTTCACTTCCATTTTTGTTCCCACCCTTAGTCCTTTTTCCAAACCATTCCCTCTCCACAATTCCATCCTTATTCCAAAACCCAATTCACACCCTTTGTTCCACCTTAGACAAAAATGATGGCTCCAGTGGCCCCACAGACTGGCTCTCAATCAGCTGACTGCTCCCAGGACCCTCACTCAGAGGAGGTGGCCCCATGGCGTTATGGCCCTGCCAAGCTTTGGTATGATATGCTAGGCGTCCCTCCCCATGGGAGAGGTTTTGATTATGGATTTCAACTTAAAGAAAAGTCACCAGAGGAGGAGGAGACAACCCAAATAGACCACTCCTTGCTGAAGGATGAAAACTTCCTGATGGTTGTGCAGAAATCCTGGGAAGATGACATAATCTGGGATAACAGAGACATCCAAGGGTACTGCCCTGATGCCCAGAAAGTATCTCAGGCAGGGTGGATTCCCTCTGGAAAGACAAAATTGTTCAAAACAGGTCAGTGAACTGGGAAAGAACTGGGAAAATGGTAGAAATGGGGGTTGGGAGGGAGTTGGAATGGGTCTGGGACATGGCAATAGAGATGGATGTGAATATGGTAATTGGGATAGAGATGGGAGAAAATGCTGACATAGAGATGGAGCTGGAACTGGAGATGAGAATACAGATGCAGATGGGGTAAAGGTTTAGATGAAGAAGGAGATGAAATTAGAGATGATCATGGACATAGAGTTGGAGATGGAGACAGGGATGTAGATCTAGATGGGGATGGAGATGGGGTAGGTATGGAGATACAGTCTGGGGAAGGGATAAAAATGGAGAGGAAACAGGCATGAGAAAGTGTTGGGAATAGAGATGAGAATAGTAATAGGTATGAGATTGGTGATAGGGCTAGATGATTTGATCCTAGGTCGAGTTGGAGCCAAGCCTAATCTAGTTATCTTGACCTTGACCTTTGCTCCCTCTCCAGATGCCCATGACCCTTCTCAGCCTGGTGGGTCAATTTTTATCCCTGAGAGTGAAGACCTCATCTGTGGTCGATGGGAAGACAACATTATTTGGGATGCCCAAGCCATGCCCAAACCACTGTATCCTACAGTCCTAACCATTGATGCAGATGATGAGAACCTCCTGTTGGGTAAGAATGTTTTATAGTTTAGTTCTATTGCCTCGCCTCCACCAATAAGTGAGAGCAGGAAGCAGAAGTTGTGGGAATCCTAAAGGCTAATGTGGTTCTGGGTCCTGGGGAAATGGCTGTGGTGGGGAATGAGCCCAGCGTAGAAAGGAATTACGCAGAAGTAGCTTGGGGCTCTCTTTCATGATAGTGGGCTCCCTATCACTTTGATTTTCAACCAGAATTTAGATGAACATTTGCCTGGGTTGTGTTCATGAGCTATAGGTTGGCCTAGATATCTTTCAAGGTTCCTTCCAGTTCTGAGTGTAAGATTGAGGGATTATACATTTGGGTACCAGGGAGAGCTCCCTGAGCTCCCAAGATTGGGTCATCTAGCTAAAGAGGCAGAATGGCCCAGTGGAAAGTCTAGAGGACATAGGCACAAATTCTGACCAACTATAAATCTATCCTCCCTTGATCTCTTCCTTTTTTCACAGTTGATATCGAGGAGCCTGTGGAAGTAGAGACTCCAGCCCCTGAAACACTGACCCAGAAGGAGTCTTCAAAGGAGAGACAAATCATGCTAAAATGTGGCATCATGGAAGCAGATGAGGCTGAGCAAGTGGGTGTAGTGGGGCTGCAAGGGTTTCAGTAGGGGGTTACTTCTGAGTGACATCTGAAGGAAGGAATCTCTCAGCTAAACATCAATAGATTCCCCACAACTGACTCTCTTAGGGCCTGCTTTCCAGAAGTCCTCTCCCATCATGGTCATCCTCTTGGATACTTCCAGCTTACCAAGATTGGTCTGACTTTCTATCTCTCTCCTCCTCCTCTTCCTCCTTCTCATTGTTGTTGCTTTGTTCTTCTTCATTTCTCCCCACCCCGCATCACACACACATACATACACACAGAAACACTTAAGCAATCATTAACTATTATTCTGCTTTGCTACAAAGGACAGAGGTAAGAGCCATAGATAAAAGGTGTAGACAAATGTAGGGTTAATATCAGGATAAGTGTCCTAACAATTTGGTACCCCAAAGTGAAATGGGTTGATCAACACTAGGGGACCTTTTCGCAGAAGCCAGGTGACTCCTTGTTGGGCATTTTGTAAAGGGGATCCTTGCTCAAGAATGTTTGTGACTTGTTGGTGTCTGAGGTCTCCTGCAACTCTGAAATTCTGTGACAAAGGTACTGTAGTAGACAGTGTATGCATCCTTAGGGGCCCACAGGATCCTGCCTCTCCAAGGAAGGAAGGAAATACATTTCTGTCTCTCCCCTCCTGGGCCAAGATTGGCCATTGCAATGCCCAAGGGTTAAGATAAATCCCCTGGTCCTTTTTGCTTATTCTATTGTTATCCCATTGTCTATCCCCAGACTCCAGTCCAGCTGAAAGCCAAGGACCCCTGGAACCTGTCCAATGATGAATTTTATTTCCCCCAGCAGCAAGGCCTCCAGGTTTCCTTCAGAGCTCCTATAATACAGGTGAGATTCTCAGACATTTTTCTTATTCCCCTCTCCCAATATTGGTCCAAGAACTATTCCAGGGAAGACCTTCAGAATGTGATCTGTGTCTTGTCTCCAGGTGGGAGGCAGCCAGACCTGGGAATCTAAGGGTCAATCCTAGATCCCCTGAAGACAAAAAAAGAGATATAAGAAAAGAACTTTCTCCCCCACACCTGCCTCCATACACTCACACAAAGAGGGAGAAAGATAGAGCCATGGAGGGAGACTATGATAGAGAGAAAGGCAAAGGTTGACGCAGAAAGGTGAAAGGAGAGGGAAACACAAAAAGCCAGAGACAGAGATGGGAAGAGAAACAAAAGAAAAGAGACCAATAAAGATGGGACTATAGAGGTAGAGGTAAAACAGAAAGAAGGCTCAGCTAGGCTGACTAGAAGACACAGAGAGACAAAGAGAAAAAAAATAAGAGAGCCAGAATCAGAGGGAGGGAAATAGGGAGGGAAGGAGGGAGAGAGGGAGGGAAAGAGGTAGGGGGAGAGAGAGAGAGAGAGAGAGAGAGAGAGAGAGAGAGAGAGAGAGAGAGAGAGAGAGAGAGAGAGAGAGAGAGAGAGAGATGAATAGAGCAGTCATGGCCAGGACCCTTGAATTCGAAGCCCAAGGCTGGACAGTCTGAGGAAGAAGAGACCTCCAGTGGTCATGGGGAAGGTTCTCTTAACTCTCCATCAGTCTGAACAGCCCTGATATCCTTTCTCCTTTTTCCAGCATTCAATACCAGCACTAGAGCTACACCCCAGACTCTTTCCTACCCACATGGAAGTTGAGGAACTCCGCCTGTTTCACAGACTCCCACTCAGGAGCCTGGGCAGAGGGCCCCACCCTGTCCGAAGCTTGATTTATCACATAGAAAAGAAAGCCCAGGTAACACCTGTCAGTCTTCTTATCTGTCCTCATATTTTTTTAAGATCTCATTTTGGGATCAGAAATGCTAGGTAGACCATCAAGAGATAGAGAGCATTACAAAATGCAAAATGGATAATTTTGACTATGTTAAATTGAAAAAATTTTGTATAAACAAAGCCAATGCAACAAAGATTAGGAGGAAAGCAGAAAACTGGGAGAAAATCTTTACAACCAGTGTTTCTGATAAAGGCCTCATATCTAAAATATGCAGGGAACTGAGCCAAATTTATAGGAATACAAGTCATTCCGCAATTGAGAAATGGTCAAAGGATATGAACAGGCAGTTTTCAGAGGAAGAAATTAAAGATATCTATAGGCATATGAAAAAATGCTCTAAATCACTATTGATTAGAAAAATGCAAATCAAAACAACTCTTAGATACGACACCTCTCCTGTCAGACTGGCTAACAAGACAAAACAGGAAAATGATAAATGCTGGAGAGGATGTGGGAAAATTGGAACACTGTTACATTGTTAGTGGAGTTTTGAACAGATCCAGCCATTCTAGAGAGCAATTTGGAACTATGCCCAAAGGGCTCTAAAAATGTGCATAGCCTTTAACCCAGCAATAAAACTTCTAGGACTGTATCCCAAAGAGATCACACAAAGGGGAAAGGGACCTATATGTACAAAAATATTTATAGCAGCTCTTTTTGTGGTAGCACAGAATTGGAAATCAAGGGGATGCCCATTAATCGGGGAATGACTAAACAAGTTGTGGTATATGATTGTAATGGAATACTATTGTGCTATAAGAAATGGGGAAGATACCGACTTCATAATAAACTGGAAAGACCTACATGATATGATGCTGAGTGAGAGGGGCAGAAGCAGGAGAACATTGTACACAACCACGGACATATTGATTCTGTGATGACTAACCTTGATAGACTTCGCTCTTCTCAGCAATACATGGCTCAAAGACAGCCCCAAAGGTCTCATGATGGAAAGAGCTATCTACATCCAGATAAAGAACTATAGAATCTATATGCAGATTGAGGCAAACTATTTGCTCTCTTTTTTTTTTTCCTTTTTTCTCTCTCCTTTTTTTTGGCTATGCACATTTTTAGAGCCCTTTGGGCATAGTTCCAAATTGCTCTCCAGAATGGCTGGATCTGTTCACAACACCACCAACAATGTAACAGTGTTCCAATTTTCCTACATCCTCTCCAGCATTTATCATTTTCCTGTTTTGTCATGTTAGCCAATATGACAGGAGATATGTGGTACCTCAGAGTTGTTTTGATTTGCATTTCTATAATCAATAGTGATTTAGAGCATTTTTTCATATGCCTATAGATATCTTTAATTTCTTCCTCTGAAAACTGCCTGTTCATATCCTTTGACCATTTCTCAAATGGGGAATGACTTGTATTCCTATAAATTTGGCTCAGTTCCTTGTATATTTTAGATACAAGGCCTACATATGAAACACTGGTTGTAAAGATTTTCTCTCAGTTTTCTGCTTTCCTCTTAATCTTTGTTGCATTGGCTTTGTTTATACAAAAACTTTTCAATTTAACATAATCAAAATTATCCATTTTGCATTTTGTAATGCTCTCTATCTTTTGTTTGGTCATGAATTCTTCCCTTTCCCATAAATCTGACAGGTAAAATATTCCTTGCTCTCCCAAATTGCTTATAGTATCCACTTTTATTCCTAAATTATGAACCCATTTTCATTTTATTTTGGTATAAGGTGTAAGATATTGGTCTATGTCCAGTTTCTTCCATGCCATTTTCCAATTTTTTTTAAAAAATAGTGAATTCTTAGCCCAGAAGCTGGATTCTTTGGGTTTATTAAAGAGTAGATTGCTATAGTCATTGGCTACTGTGTCTTGTGTACCCAATCTATTCTGCTGATCCACCACTCTGTTTCTTAGCCAGCACCAAGTAGTTTTGATGACTGTTGCTTTATAGTACAGGTTAATATCTGGTATGGCTAGGCCACCTTCCTTAGTTTTCATTAATTCTTCTTTTCATTAATTCCCTTGACGTTCTGGACCTTTTGTTCTTCCAGATGAATTTTGTTATTATTTTATCTAGCTCTGTAGAATAATTTTTTGGGAGCTCGATTGTTATGGCACTGAATAAATAAATTAATTTATGTAAAATTGTTGTTTTCATTATATTAGCTTGGCCTAACCATGAGCAACTGATATTTTTCTATTTATTTAGATCTGACTTTATTTGTGTGAAAAGTGTTTTGTAATTGTGTTCATATAGACTCTGGGTTTGTCTTCATAGGTAGACTCCCAAATATTTTATAGTGTCTACAGTAACTTTAAATAGAATTTCTCTTGCTGTTGGGCTTTGTTAGTAATGTATAGGAATGCCAAGGATTTATGTGGGTTTCTCTTATATCCTATAACTTTGCTAAAGTTGTTTATTATTTCCAGTAGTTTTTCACTTGATTCTCTAGGATTCTCTAAGTAAATCATCATATCATCTGCAAAGAGTGATAACTTAGTTTCTTCTTTGCCTATTCTAATTTCTTTGATTCTTTTTTGTTCTCTTATTGCTACAGCTAACATTTCTAGTACCAAATTGAATAATAGGAGTGATAATGGATATCCTTGTTTCACCCCTGATCTTATTGGGAATGGATCTAGCTTATCCCCATTACACATAATGCTTGTTGATGGTTTCAGGTAGATGCTACTTATAATTTTAAGGAAGACTTCATTTATTCCTATGCTTTCTAGTGCTTCTAATAGGAATGGATGTTGTATTTTGTCAAAAGCTTTTTCTGCATCTATTGAGATAATCTTATGGTTTCTGCTGGTTTTATTGTTGGTATGATCAATTATGCTGATTGTTTTCCTAATATTGAACCAGCTTTGCCTTCCTGGAATAAATCATACCTGGTCATAGTGTATTATTCTTCGGATAAGTTGCTGCAATCTTTTTGCTATTGTTTTATTTAAAATTTTTCAATAAATATTCATTAGGGAAATTGGTCTATAATTTTCTTTCTCTGATTTGACTCTTCCTGGTTTAGGTATTAATGCTATATCTTTGTCATAAAAAGAATTTGGTAGGACTCTTTCTTTGCCTATTTTCCCAAATAGTCTATAAGGTGGGAATTAATTGTTCTTTAAATGTTAGATAGAATTCACATGTAAAAGCATCTGACCCTGGAGATTTTTTCCTAGGGAGTTCATTGATGGCTTGCTCAATTTCTTTTTCTTCTTTGAATTTCATTGAATGTCCATCTCCTTGCCTGAAAAATCATGTTCAGTTTTGCTGGGTAGTTGATTCTTGGTTGTAGTCCAAGCTCTTTTGCTTTTCAGAATATCATACTCCAATTCCTCTTTTCTTTTATTGTAGAAATTGCAAGATCCTATGTGATTCTGAATGTAGTTCTGTGACATTTGAATTGTTTCTTTCTGGCTGCTTGCAGTATTTTGGGGTTATTTAGGTATTTTATTTCCTCTTCTCTTAACCTGAGCAATTTATATTTTTCTAACTATTCATCCATTTCCTTCAGGTAGTCACATTTATGGGCATACCATTGGGCAAAATAATTCCTAATTATTGTTCAAATTTCCCTTTCATTGGAGATGAATTCACTTTTCATTTTTGATACTGGTAATTTGGTTTTCTTATTTTTAAATCACATTAACCAAAGGTTTATCAATTTTATTGGTTTTTTCATAAAACCCACTCTTAGTTTCAATTATTAGTTCAATAGTTTTCTTGGTTTCAATTTTATTAAACTGTCTTTTGCTTTTCAGTATTTCTAATTTGGTATTTAATTGAGGATTTTCAATTTGTTCTTTTTCTAGTTTTTTCAGACGCATGCCCAATTCATTGATCTCCTTTTTCTCTATTTTATTCATGTAAGCTTTTAGAGATATAAAACTTCCCCTAAGAACTGCTTTTGCTGCATCCCATAAGTTTTCGTATGTTGTCTCATTACCGTTATTCTCTTGAATGAAGTTATTAATTGTTTCTATGATTTGTTCTTTGACTTATTCTTTAGGGTCAGATTATTTATTTTCCCATTAATTTTTAGTTTATCTTTCCATCATCCTTTATTACAAATGAGTTTAATTGCATTGTGATCTGAAAAGGATTCTTTGACTACTTCTGCCTTTCTGCACTGGATCGTGAGGTTTTTATGCCCTAGTACATGGTCAATTTTTGAGTATGTGCCATGTACTGCTGAGAAAAAGATTTATTCCTTTTTTATCCCCATTCAGTTTCCTCCAAAGGTCTATCATATCTACCTTTTCTAAAATTCTATTCACCTCCTTAACTTCTTTCTTGTTTATTTTGAGGTTAGATTTATCAACTTCAGAGAGGGGAATGTTGAGGTCCCCCACTACTATAGTTTTGCTGTCTGTTTCTTCCTGTAACTCCCTTAACTTCTTCTCTAAGAATTTGTATGCTATACCACTTGGTGTATATATGTTAAGTAATGATATTGCTTCATTGTCAGTGGTGCCTTTTAGCAGGATATAGTGTCCTTCCTTATCTCTTTTAATTAGATCTATCTTTTCTTTGGCTTTGTCTGAGATTGGATTAGGATTGCTACCCCTGCTTTTTTCACTTTAGCTGAAGCACAATATATTCTATTCCAGTCTTTTACCTTTACCATGTGTGTATCCCCTTGTTTGAAATGTGTTTCTTGTAAACAACATATTATAGGATTATGGTTTTTAATCCATTCTGCTATCCACCTCCATTTTATGGGAGAGCTCATTCCATTCACATTCACAGTTATGATTACTGTCTGTGTCTTTTTCTCCATCCTATTTCTCCCCCATTTATGCCTTTATTTCTCCTTTTTCCCTTTCACTCTTCAAAAGAGTTTTGCTTTTGACCATCATCTTCCTCAATTGTTCCTCCCTAATGACACCCCTCCCTTATCTTACCCTTTTCCCCTTTCTACTCCTTCCCTCCCTTCTATCCAATCCCCCCTTTTCTTTTGCCTTTCCCCTCCTACTGCCTTTAGGACAAATTTGATTTCTATACTTCTCAGAGTATGTTGTTCCCTCCTTGAACCGAATCTGATGAGTGTAAGGTGCAAATGTTGCATTTCTCCCTGCCTTTTTTCCCCTCTATGTTTTTGTGCCTCTTCATGTGGCATAATTTAACCCTTTTCTACCTCCTCCTTACCTCTTCTCCCAGAACAATCCCTTTGCACCCCTTAATTATGTTTTTATCATCACATCAGTTACTTTATACTGACACCCTCAGTCTATGAATATCCCTTTCAATTGTCATAATAACTGTACCATTCTCAAGATTGACATATATATGTATATATATATATATAATATATAAATCAATGTAATCCTATATAAGGTTGTAAACAATTTTTGCTTTTTGAATAACATAGGTTTTTTCCCTCTGTTTACCTTTTTATGTCTCTCTTGCGTTTTATATTTGAAGATCAAATTTTCCACTGAGCTCTGGCCTTTTCATCAGGAAGGTCTGGAATTTCCTTATTTCATTGAATGTCTATCTCCTTGCCTGAAAAATCATGTTCAGTTTTGCTGGGTAGTTGATTCTTGGTTGTAGTCCAAGTTTTTTTGCTTTTCAGAATATCATACTCCAATTCCTCTTTTCTTTTATTGTAGAAATTGCAAGATCCTATGTGATTCTGAATGTAGTTCTGTGACATTTGAATTGC
This sequence comes from Trichosurus vulpecula, assembly GCF_011100635.1. Taxonomy (NCBI): domain Eukaryota; kingdom Metazoa; phylum Chordata; class Mammalia; order Diprotodontia; family Phalangeridae; genus Trichosurus; species Trichosurus vulpecula. The sequence continues at coordinate 42,763,474 of NC_050574.1, forward strand.
TTCTTTCTGGCTGCTTGCAGTATTTTCTCCTTAACCTGATAATTCTGGAATTTGGCTACAATATTCCTTGGAGTTTTCAATTTGAGATTTCTTTCAGGGGGTGATGGATGGATTCTTTCAATGACTATTTTACCCTCTGGTTCTAGGACCTCAGAGAAATTTTCCTTGATCATTTCTTGGAAGGTACTGTCCAGGCTCTTTTTTTCATGATGGTTTTCAGGTAGACCAATAATTCTTAGATTGTCTCTCCTGGATCTATTTTCCAGGTCAGTTGTTTTTCCAATCAGATATTTCATGTTTTCTTCTATTTTTTCATTCTTTAGATTTTGTTTGTTTCTTGATGTCTCATAGAGTAATTAGCTTCTACTTGCCCAAGTCTAATTTTTAATGTATTATTTTCTTCATTTAGCTTCTTTATCTCCTTTTCCATTTGGTTGCTTTTACTTTCAGTGAGACATTTTCTCCTTTCACAATGCTATCTTGGCTCCTCAACTCAGTGTTTTAGTGATAAACTTTTATGGTTTCATGCTTTGAGTACTGAGAGATGGAAATGACTCTGAGGTGGGTCCACCTGGCTGACACTAATATATTCCTGCCTCTTCCACCAGGAACGGCAGCAGGAACTGAAGGCTTCAGGGGGAGGTCACATGTTTTTCATGAAAACAATCCAGGACTTGAGTGGACTAGATGGAGATCTCATCCTGGTTGAGTGGAGTGAGGAAAATCCACCATTTCTGAACCAGGTTGGAATGGCCTCCCAGATCCAGAACTATTACAAAAGGGTAAGTCCTAACTTCCAACCATGGAGGTGGTCTGGGAAGGTGGGTTTGCCCCCTGCCAGGCCATGAAGGAGATACACAGGGCTATCCCCCAGGCACAGAGTAGGAGGAGATGCCCTTTCTTTGCCCAGTGGTGTAAAAATGGCTCAGGATTTCAGATAACTTCAGTAGCCATATTCAGTAGATGTTCCTGCAAGGCTTCTTCCTCTCTTTCACTGTTGTGTTTCTCCAAGGCAGTGTGTCTAGCCATCTCTGGAGGTATGTACCTATTTTTCTATTGGCCTATATGCATTTCAGTCCTTTTTTACCTTCTGTTCCTTCTTCTGTCCCTCTGTTTTGACTCCGCCCCTTGCCCATTTTTCTGCTTTTTCTCTTCCTTATTTCCTCTTGTTATCAATTCTTTTTCTTTTTCCTCTTGTCTTTCCCTCTGTTTTTTCTTGGCTATCTCTTTATCTGCTCCTCCTTTTTCTCTATCTCAAGTCCCCTCTCTATCTCCTCCCATTCTTCCCTTTCTCTACCTCCCTTCCTCTTTTTTTGCATCTCTCCCCCACCCTCTCTCTCTCTCTCTCTCTCTCTCTCTCTCTCTCTCTCTCTCTGTGTCTCTGTCTCTTTTTCTCTGTGTGTGTCTCTATCTCTCTCTGTGTTTCTCTGTCTCTGCCTCTCTCTGTCTCTGTCTCTGTCTCTCTCCCTCTCTCTCTCTCTCTCTCATTCTTCCCCAGCCTCTCTAGCTCACCTTCTTCCCATGTCCATCCTCTCCCCATCTGGTCACAAAATTATGAATCATAATTTTCATCCCAAGCCTTAAGTCCTGAATGGAACTGGATTTTCTCTGCTCTGAATGTTGGAGGTAGATGAATAGAATGATATGTAAAATTGCCTCTTCACCTACCATGTCCAAACTGATTCTATTATTTTTTTAAATCTGGTAGTGACTCTGAAGGCATTTCTTCTGAGTGGCTCACTGGTCCTTTGTGGAGGAAAAGTTTACTGCTTCTCCTCTGAATTCCATAGAGATTATTCTTCCCTGGACTTCAAGGACTCCACAAACCAGCACTGATTTTCCTCTCAAGGTACCTAGCCACACCTCTCTAGAATAGACCATTGGAGTCAATCAGACCAACATCATCATCTCCAATAGCCTCCTCCTCCCTGATGCTTCTCCTTTCATTTGAGCAGGTTTATCTTTCTTTCCCCTGCATCTCTTCTTCCTCATTCTCCCATACCTCAAGGGTCACCCCTCCCAGGGAGACCTTCTGATATCTTTATAATCAGTAATGAAGCTAGGGGGTGCAGTGGATAGAGTTACAGGCCTGAAGTCAGGAAAGATGTCCTCCTGAGTCCAAATCTGGCCTCAGCTTCTTACTAGCTGTGTGACCCTGGGTAGGTCACTTAACCCTGTTTGCCTCAGTTTCCTTATCTGTCAAATGAGCTGGAGAAGGAAATGGCAAACCACTCCAGTATCTTTGCCAAGAAAACCCCAAATAGATTCACAAAAAGTCATACATGACTGAAATGACCAAACAACAACAACCATGAATGGGCACATGAGTTTAGGGGAACATTGATTAGCAGACTCAAGGGGATCCTGGGAGTTGGACATCCACCTTTGTGTCTAGGGCTAGTTCCCTGCTAAAGCTCCATCCTTTCTCTTCTGCAGAAAATTGGGAAGGATCCTGGGCCTCCTGCCTACAAGTATGGAAATCTTGCGTTTTGTTCATCCTCACCCTTCTTGGGGAAACTCCATGCTGGACAGTTCTTGCAGGTAAATTGTTCTCTGAGTTTGATCCTATACCTACCTGAGTCAGGGCTCCAGTAGCCAAATGAACTGAGTCTTTCATCCTCATCTCCACTCTCCTGTCTCTCCTCTCTCTTCCTGGGATTCTGTCATCTTTGCTTATCTTTACGTCACTCTCTCTCCTCCTCTCTTTCTCTCCCCCTCCCTTCCTTCCCTCTTCTCTCTTCCTCCCTCCCTTCCTTTCCCTTTCTTTCCTATATCTCTCCAAGTATCTCTCTTTTTCTTCCTTCTTTCCTTTTCCTTCCTTCCATCCTTTCTTTTGTTCCTCTCTCTCTCTCTCTCTCTCTCTCTCACCTCCTCTGATTCCTCTTCCTTTTCTTTGCCTCTATCTATCTCTGTGTGAATGGAAGTGAGTGAAGGTAACTTTTGGGGAATTGTAAGGTGACCAGTTTGGCTGGAAAGTTGAGTGTGTGAATGGGAGTGTCATTTAGCCAGGGTGTAAAAGTAGGTGGAAAACCCTTTCTCATCTCTCAATAGGCTTTGGAGAACAAACTTTTTCGAGCTCCCATCTACCCACATCAGATGGCAGACACAGATTTCCTGGTTGTGGTGACCAAAGCAAGTTACTTTCTGAGGGAAGTGAAAGATGTGTTTATTGCTGGACAGCAGTGTCCGCTGGATGAAGTTCCTGCTCCCAACTCAAACATGGCAAAGAATTACATGCATGGATTCCTCCAGGTAATATGCATATGTATGTGTGTGGAGGGGAGGGGAGAAGGAGCGGGGGAGGTGTTGTGGAGTTGGACAAGGAAGGAGGTCTCAGGTACAGGGCTGAGATCAAGATGCAGTTCTGTTCTTGCAAAGAAGTATCAAGGGCTCAACACTGGAAAGGCTGTGAGACTTGGGGTTTGCCTGCTATGACTCTGATTCCTGGGAGGCATGGGAACTGGAGTGCAGAATCAGGTCCCAGAGACTAGGGTGTGAGAATAAGGTGGGCTCCTGGGAAGCTGTGGATGGTGAAGTCAGGCTGGGAGGGCAAGGAAGGGATTAAGGATTAGAGGATGGCCTCAGGGATAAGGGAGGAGAGGACATCTGGCATCTGCCTACTAATCTTTCACTTTCCCTTCTCTTTTCTCCTCCAGGTGTTTATATATAGGCAGTTTTGGAGCAGCCCTTACAGGCCTCGAAGGATTCGAATGGAGGACATCCGAAGGGCCTTCCCCAAACTTGCTGAAAGTAGCATTCGAAGGAGGCTGACTAAGTGTTCAGATTTCCATCGGACAGGTGAGAAGCCACACATAGAGGGACCACAAATGGTAGAGGGGATGGTGACAGGTAGAGGAAGAAGGGCAGATGGCAGGCTTTAGAAGTGGACTCTCAAGGAAGATAGGAAGATAAGGGAGGGAATGTTGATGGGCCTCAAATGCCAGGATGAGGAAGGGGGCATGAAGGTAGGATTGAAGCTTGGCCCAGTCCTTGCTCCCTCACCAGGGTAAGTGGTTGTGTCTTCCAGGGACCTATTTTAATTGGTGGGTGCTGAAGGCTGGATTTCGCTTGCCAAGTGAAGAAGAACTGAGGGTCATGTTGACTCCAGAGAAATGTTGTGCTTTGTATAGCATGCTGGCTGCCCAGCAGCGTCTCAAGGTGAGTAAGTCCATTTGCTTGGTGAATGGGGTGGGGAGTGAGAAGAACTGAGATCCTATCATTTTAGATTCTCCAAGTGGCTCCTGGTCTTGGGGGTGGAGTGGGCCTGCCCAAAGGGGACCCCCGTTTCTCTTGGGACCATCCCATCTTGTGACTGTGAGTTCCTTGAAGGAATGGGCTGTCTTTGGCCTCTCTTTGGAATTGCCAGTGCTAAGCACACTGCCTGGCTCATAGTAGGTGCTTAATAAATACTTATGGAATGATTGAATTGCTGAATTGTGACAAGATTTATTTCTCCAGGATGCTGGCTATGGGGAGGTGTCTCTCCTGGACACAGAGGAGACCAATGATGACAGCATGTGTCTAGAAGATGAGGTAACTATAGGTCACCTGGTCTGGAGTGAGACTTCACTCTGACCTTCTGGGTTCATTGGTCTGAGAGGGATAGGGACGTTCTATCCTGGGAGACTCCCAAAGGAAGGCTGAATCTATGAAGAGATAAAGACTAAATTCCTAAGTACTATTTCCTCTCAAATATTGCTCTCTACTCTCAAATAGTCTAGTATGCACTGAGCCAGATGCCACCATTACTTGACATTGGGAAAAGTTGCCATTTGGGAGGAAGCAGAGAATTAGGAGCGATGGGGAAGGGAGAGTCTTAATGCTGAGCCCTCCACTCAGACTAACCTGGTTCTCCTGCCTTGAACACTAGGTCCAGGCTGCCCCATGGAACACAACTCGGGCCTTCCTGGCAGCCACCAAGGGACAGTGTCTGCTGGAAGTGAGTGGAGCAGCTGACCCCACAGGCTGTGGGGAGGGCATTTCCTATGTCAAACTCAAGGTGAGCTGAATGGGCCCTGAGAAAGGAAAAGATGGGTGGGGTTGGGGGAATTTCAAGTTGGAAGGGATAGAGGGATGTGAAGAGAAGGAATTAAAGATTGGGTGTAAGGGTGGTGGGATTGGGGGCAAAGGACACAGTGGATGGAGACATTTTGGAATAGATGGAAGGTGGGTCGAGGAAGATGTAGAAAGACGTGTGTGGATGATGGAATACTGGCTTACTGGCAGGTATTGGGGATCGAGGATGGACTGATTGGGGGCAGGAGATGGAGGAATGAAAAGAGATTGAGGCAGGAAATCCTAGAGGGTGAAGGATGAAGGGATCTGGGGGAAAGGCATGCAGAGGTGAACAACTGAAGCATAAATGGTGAAGAGAGTCTAGCCGACTATGGTGCCAAGGTTGGGTTATTGGACTGGTGAGTGTGGCAGGGTTTGGGTTGGAGGACACAAGGAGACTTGGTAGGGATGTGGGATACCTCAGGGGGTTGTGGCATACCCTGAATGTCTGAATCTCACTGTCTGATGTTGCAGCAGGAGAATAAAACCCGCTTGGAGGTGGGGAAGCTAATGGGTACTGATGCAGACCTTCGACGTCTCACCCTCAAGAAAGCCCAGAAGTTGCTGAGGATATTTGGGATCTCAGAGGAGGAGGTGAGTAGGTATTTCTGGTGACAGGCAGGCATTAGCATAGGGGCCATGGCTCTTCCTGTTCCTTAGTGAGGTAAGGAGCAAGGAAGATGCTTGGCTCAGCTGGGCCCTTTCCCCTTGTCTCTGGTCCAGTCCACCTAGTGTTTACAGGAACTTGTTGGATTGCAGACCCAAGGAAAGCCTCCTCCACAGTTAGCTGGGTTTGAAATAAAGCACTTAGGGGCCTCCACAATCTGGCCCCCATGAGTCATAAGAGGGCCTAGGACAGTCAGGCCCAATGTCCTACCACTTGCATTCCAGTCAAAAGAGCCTTCCCTTTAGGACCCTCCTGTGTGCCTTGGAACAAGTGTTCCCTGGGGTCTGCAAGGCCCCCCCACCTTGTTTGACTCTCAGGGAGCTGCCTTCCAATCTCAGCTTAGGGATGATCAGGTCTTATAGGTCCAGTGGCTGAAATTCTAATGATAGGACATCCATCAATATTGGTTCTAAGAAATATTGAGAGTGAGGAGGAAGAGCTATGGGTGAATTTTGGGACCCAGGGACCACTTGCCACTAGATGGGGTGGGAGGAGGTGGGTGATGGTGGAGGGGATGAAGGAAGACTTTAGTCTCTAAAGAGGTGATGATGCCTTGCTTGAAGGAAGAGAATTATTCTCACCAGTAGAGATGTGGCCAGATTCAATTCCAGTCATGAAAGGTTCAGGGGGCAAGCACTCTGAATGAGGTAGAAGAGGACCAGAGGTATTCAGGGAAGCTTGGGAGCACCCCCAAGCAGGTTCCCTCCCAGGGCAACCTTGAAATGAGCATTTCCTCTCATGTGTCTCCATCAGATTAAGAGACTCTCTCGCTGGGAAGTGATTGCAGCTGTTCGAGCCCTGTCTACCAAGGAGCTAAACTCAGGGGCCAATTCTAGAGCCCTTACCAAATTCGCACGAGTGTCCCAGTCCTCAGGAGCAGAGCAGCAGAGACACTTCCAGCAAGAGGTCCAAAGAATTTTTGACCTCCAGAACAGGTATGAGGGATTGGTTGGAAGGCAGCAATTTTGGGGCCCAAGCCTATGGAGGGGATCCATAAGGTTAGAGGGAGGAGGAAGAGGCTATATATGGAGCCCCTGAATGCATGCTTCTTTCTGGGTACCTCTATAGGAAGACTGCTGGGTCTCTGACAGACCTTGTATTTCTATGTCTGTGATTCTCTGAGAAGATCTGTGAGAGTATATGTCTGTGTGTGTGTTTCTGTGTATATTTCCATGGCGGTGTCTGTTTCCCAGTCTCTTATTCTGTGTTTGTAAGTCTCCAGGACTCTCTAGGTGTGTCTGTCTCACTGAGAATCTCAGTGTCTCTCTAGGAGGGTCTTGGTGGGCTTCTTTGTCTCCCCATGCCTCAGTGTCTTTCCCTCTGTGTCTCTGAAGATAATTGAATGCGACTCTGTTTCTTTATGGGAGGGTTCTTGGGTCTCTGTGTCCCTGGGGCTCCTGGAGTGTGCCTGTGAATCTGGATGTTTCGCTGGATATTACCATGTCTTTCTGAGTGTCCCCAGAGGTTCTGGATGATCATGTGACAAAGCTTCTCCTCCCTCCCATCTGCACATCTCTCTTCCCCACCCACCCATGTCATTGGATACTGCGTGCCCCAAGGTGCTTTTGGTCCCTACCGGGGGCCCAAGGCCACTGAGCAGACTGACATCTAGGACCGAGTTAACTTGGAGTTAGGCTTTGCCCCACACAGGACCCCACTAGAATCTAACACTTCTGTGGTGTGTCCGTGATGGCCTGGCTAGTGCTGTAGCCTGCTCCATCTTTTCCTCTGGGTGAAAGATTTTCAGAACATCTGGCCTGAAGGCATACTGCTTATGAGTAGAGGACAAATGTGGGGCACGATGCCCAAGCTCTTTTCTCAAGTCCACCCAACCATCCTCCTCTGTCACTCTCAGGGTCCTGGCTTCAACTGATGTGCTGTCCACAGATACGGACAGTAGCTCATCAGATGAAGAAAATGATCATGTGATGGACACCATGTGTCGTCAAATTGAGGACCTCCTGGACAGAAAGACCGATCCTCAGAAGCTGAAGAGAGAGAAGGAAAAGCAAGAGTATCTGGAGTTAAAGCAGTTTTTGCTCAGAGGAGAGGGGGGTGCTCATCTCCAAGAAAAAGGCAAAACAGAAAAGCAGGGTAAGTGATGGGAGAAAATATGGGATGTCTGGGGGGCCACATCCATGGGGGAAGTGGGAAGTGGGATGGCTTCGTTGCAGCAGGACAAGCTTCCTGCACAGAAAGTTCAACATTCCACAGCTTTACCAGCACGTCTGTCATTGCTCTTCCTTTTCTCTCTCTCCTTTTCTCTACCTTCTTTGTCTCTGTCACCTTCATTGTCCTTCATCTTCTACCTTTCGCCACTTCTCACTCACAGATGGGAGCTTGGCCACCTCGAGTCCTGTATCTCTGTTTATCCATCGGACGTATGTTGATGAGTCTGGCAAAGAGTACGTGCGGAGTGAGATAGTCCAGGATCCAGCAGTGATCAAAGTATACGTCCATGTGAAGACCACCAAAGATGAGGACTCCATGTAAGGTCAAGGGCATGACTGAGGGTGGGGTGAGGGTGGAGCTGGTGGTGGGTGGTGTTGAGAGGCACCTGAGGGTAGGCTGGGGCTGTGTGGGGAGAGGTCAGGAGGAGAGAGTCTTAATGATTTGGGCAAAAGACTTATCATGAGTAATTGACAAGTTTACACAGGGGAGTTATATCCTCAGTTACCAAAGGGCCCCAGGCTGCAGGGACTGGGGAGAGAACTCCAGAGCAAGCTTTGCTTCCAGGGTCTGCTATTTGATGTGGGACAAATCACTTCCTCTCTGGACCTTAATTTCTGCCTCTGTAAAATTCAGGGCAGCTGGGCAGCTCAGCGGATGGAGCTCCAGGTCTGGAGTCAGGAAGACCTGAGTTCAAATCCAGCCTCAGATACTTCCCAGCTGTGTGACCCTGGGCAAGTCACTTCACCATGTTTGCCTCAGTGTCCTCATCTGCAAAATGAGCTGGAGAAGAAAATGGCAAACCACTCCAGTATCTTTGCCAAGAAAACCTCAAATGGGGTCACAGAGAGTTGGATCTGACTGAAATGACAATAAAAATGGGGAGGGAATAGGCTTAATATTAATAGAAATGTGATCCCAATTTGCAAGTTACACCAATTCTTCGTGCTTTTATTTCTCATGGTATAAAAGGGGATGAGAATCTGCTCACTGTGCTTCCCTGAACTGGTTCAGAGCCTTGAGGGAAGGGGCAATCTTGGGGTTGGGTGGGAGACCAAGAGGGCTGTGACTCCGCACAGAGATCTGAGGTCTGGCTATGAGGCACATGGGCCTGATAAGGATGAGAATACCCAATGGGATGCCCCACTGGGTTCTGAAGATGGATATGGCAGGTACTGTGTCCTAGGAGGAAGCTTCTAGGCTAAGCCTGGAAGACAGGTTCTGAAGGGCCTTCTCTGGGTCTTTGCTGGGACAGCCGGCAATTCTTTCAGCCAGATGAGCAGAAGCGGCAGGAACTGCGGAAAGAGAAGAAAAGACTCCAAGACAGACTTCGCCGAATCCGCATAGCGAAGGAAAGAGAAGAGAAAAAGGGACACTTTCCCCTAGAGAAGCTTCCCAAGCCAGAGGCCCCCAAATTGAATGTAAGTAAAGGAACTGAACTAGGCCTTCTGGGGATGGGGAAAATTCTGAGACCTTGGAAAGGGTGAGAGTCAGATATCAGGACCAAAGTTCAAGAGGTCCCCCAGGGTGTCCTCACCTGCCACCCTCCCAGAGGCTGTGAGGAAGAACAGGATATCCCCATTACAATAGAAAGGTCACACTGGACTGAAGTGACCAGCCACAGTTGGACCTTTCTCCTAACCCTTGGTCTATACTTATTCCTCTTGGTCATGCACCATGAATTCTGTTTTTCCCTGGGAGTTGTAGTCGTGGTATGATCCCCACTTCCCAAGCCTAAATTTTGACCTATTATGTAGCAGCCTGACTTCTGATGATGCCTCAAATTTTGTATCTATGATCAATGATACTGATGAAGAAACAGTTTAATCTGACCTGTGACCTCTGAGAGGTCAAAATCCCAAGGTGACTGAATCTTTGATACCTTTCTTCTGCAGCTAATATGTGGTGCCTGTGGATCTCATGGCCACATTAAGACAAACAAGACGTGTCCAAATTACTGCCCACCCAAGAACCTGGCCCCCAGGCTCAGAGTCATGACCCAGGAGCAAGAGGAAAAGGAACTAGCCAAACGACTCCCTCAGGAATCTCTTATCAAAGTCCAAGAAACCAAACTTTTCATGAAGAAAAAGCTATTTGAAACGTAAGAAGGACAAAGGAGAGGGAGGGGAAAAGTGGCTAGAATCCATTTGTAGGCCTCCCTAGTGGTTCACCTAAAGATAGATGTCAGGGCACAAGGTGGGGTGGGCCATGAGTGCAAACAAGGGAAATGGTATTCTGGGGCATGAGTTCAGGGAGCCATGGGTCTTTGTGAGAGATCTAGGACTACTCTCCAATCACTTGGGAATAAGGATCATCAAAGCAAGGTGAGGAGAATCCTAGAGGGGGAGATAAGGTATAGGGTTGCTTGGGATGTGAATATGAAGGTCAATATCTTTCCGCTTAGAGGCTTAATATCAGATTGTTAAAAACAGAGAACTTCAGTGCCTCAGAATTAGTTTGGAGAAGTGACTTTGAGGTGAGGGAAGATTTGGAGCAAGAGAGGAGCTCAGGGTGATCGGGGGTCTCATGACTATCCTTTTTGCAGCATGAAAGAAGTCCAAAGGGAGACACTGAAGGTGAGAGTTGAGAAACGGCCCCTGCCCCAGAAGAGCCCATCTGGTCCTCCCCAGAAGAGACAATCTGTGCATGTGGATTCTGATGAAGGTTTAAGCTGTATCCGGGTAAGACTGATCATAGAACCAGGGGCTGGAGAACTAGAAGGGTCCTTAGAACATAGGCTCTCTGCACTTGGAGTACCTTTGGGAACATTTATTAGATGAAAAACTAAGGTCCAGAAGAGGGAAGTGATTTACCCAAGATCCCTAAATGAAGAAGGGGCAGAGTCAGGATTCTGACCCAGATTCCCACGTTCAACTATAGGAAAATGTAAATGCTGCTTATACCCCTGTATCCCTCCTCACCATCTCCTGGGGGAGCTCACTGAATCCCTGACAGTTAACTGCCAGAAAGGATAATATGAGGTGATTCTCACAGCGTGACCCTTCCTCATTGTTGGATCCCAGCCTTTACTCACCTGCCACCCTCATCTGGCTGGGTCCTTCACACTTGTGGGGCATCATCCACTGTACCCTCAGCCCTTGAGTGTGGCCAAATCTTTGGCAGGTTCTGAGGAACTGCAGCATAAACAGTAAGATGCACATGTCAGCTGGTTCCAGGGACCCTGGACGGTCACTTTCTGGGCCATCTTCAGGGATAAGCCTCATATCCCAAATCTGAGATCTACAAGTTTCTATAGAGATGCTCTAATTCATTGTCTGCTCCCTCTCGGCCTTTTCTTTTCTCCATGTCCAAAATGATAGCACTGGGAAGACTGAGGGAGATACTTTGTCATCCTACCCAGTGCTGAAAACCAGTGTTCTAGATTAAGCCAAGGTGGACTAATGTCTGTAATTATGCTGGGTAGCTTAATATGTCAGATGATTCCATGACTCTATTTGGTAGATGGGAGGGGATCTTACCTGCATTCTTGACCTGGTCCAGAACTTCAGACTCTGAACCTTTCCTCCATACCTTTAAGCCCTCAAATACCCTAGGAAAGAGAGAAGAGAGTGGGGCATGGGTCACATCTCATAGACCTAACCAACTGATATTTATTTTCTCTGCAGCATCCATGCCAACCTGCTGTTCCCTGCCCTCCAGACAGGAGATGCTTGAAATCTTCTTCTCATTCAATGCTCTTTCCTCGTGTTCCTTTGGAAAAGGCTCAGAGGACTCCTTCTATGATGTTCACAGCCAACCCCCCTCAGAAGACACTGCCACCTCCAGTCCAGTTAGCTCAGAGTGAACCTGAAGCCCCCTCATATCCCAAGCGCAGAGATTGGAGTCTCCAAAACTGGCTGAAACAGAGAAATAGAAGTTTAACTCAACCCTGCCAAAAAGGGACAAATTTCTTGGCACAGACTCAGAAACCAGAAATCCCTCCACCCAAGGCAGACCCAATTCCTCCAAGCCATCTGTCCCATCCTGCTACAATGTGTTCAAAGCCATTGTTGCGTGATTCATCTGGCCAGAAATTGGCCCAGAAACCCAAAGCTGTTTCCAAACAAGTTCCTCAGAACGTACTGGACAGATCACTCCAGAGACCCCCATTGGACAAGGTCACACAGCCAGCCTTCCTAGGGAAATCAGGTGCAGGGGTAAGTAGCATGGGTCAGGAAAATGGAGACTGGGGGTCATGGGCTTAAAGGTGAAATGAAAACTCCTCAGGCATAGGTGGGAGGGAGGACCTAATGTCATCTCCAGTGTGGAATGGAGATAGTGGGCCACACCTGGAAAGGGAGGTGGTGCTATGGAAATCAAGGACATTGGGAAGATTGTCATGGCCATGTCCCCATTCACAGGAGGGGAGAGGGAAATCCAGAGCCTCCCCATGTCGGGCCTTACCTTCCTCAAAATATCCAGCTGGGGAATGTGGCCTGTGCCCAATCACTAACAGAATCTTTGTCGCTCCTTCTAACAACCCAGGCATGCCAGACTCCTTCTCAGGACAGAACCCCAAAGGGCCTGGCCCAGAAGCTTCAAACCAGTGTTCTGTACGAGGACCTCCAAGTTTCTGACACAGATGAAGAAGAGAATGAAGAGGAAAAGGAAATGTAGCATAAATGAAGAAGCACAAAGAGTGTAAGCTTTTGCACTCTTGGGATATATGGATGTAAGGATGCTGACAGGTGGAGGGGAGAGAAGATGTAATTTTGAAGAGACCTTGGTACTTGAAAAAGCATTTTATTTGGGACCATAGGATCTGACTTTAAGTTCTGGATCTTCCACATGTGTGGCCTTGGTCCTTTTAACAGGTCTGATCTTCAGTTTCCCTATCCATTTCTAAGAGAATAGCAATGGGTAACATGTTCTCTAAGGATCTTCTAGTTCTAGACCACAGGGATAGGGGTGGGGGGGGGGGGTGAGGGGTTGTAGACAAGTTAGAGTCAACCCTTGAGCTCTTCCTTTAGGAGGGAGGGCCTAGGTTCATTATCGTTTTTCTCAGGGAGCTGTATGGAATAAAGATCAGTATTTTCATCAGAAAGATTGGGGACTGCGCCACTAGACAGAAGATGACCAAGTGTATCAGCAAGGTAATAATCACAATACAGATGATAATTGTAAATATGCCCATGTAGTTCTGTATCACAAAATATAAGAGACTCTCCATATAGAAGGTAGAAGAAGTAAACCATTTATTCAGACACGAGAGAACAAGATCCCAGAACTAGTAAGTCCAATCCATCATAGCAGCAAGCAATTAATACACATTATCACAGCAGAGAACGACTCCATCTCAAAACCATTCCTGATCCCTGCTGGGGCCTTGCCACCGACAAACTCATAGCACAGCTGGCACAGGTCTACTCTGAGTATTTCCTGTTCCACCCTTCCAGTTCCTCTGTTCAGCAAGCTCCTCCCACCACATGTGACTTAGGCTTCCTCTGATGTAAGCAGGTCACATGGGTCTATTAATGGGTGGGAAAGATCTTCAATTTAAACTACCATCACACCAAGATCAAGACTACATCCCAGGAAGACCTTAGCTTAAAAAGGCCAAGGTCTCCCACTGCATCTGGGGCCATTGTCAGTCATCCTGATCTACATCTTGCCACTGGATTCTGATGACTCTGGAGGAGAGACGGAGGCTGATATCTTTGCAAAGCCCTGCCTCACTTTAACTCAATTCACTTGCAAGTCAAGACATCACCTTCCTGATGTCATTGGTCCTCTTCAAGAATGAAGGATAAACAGTAAGAACAGTGGCTTTGAAGGCATGACCCCTTGGCATCTGTAAAATATTTTAAAGTGTAAATAAAGCTGTTCCATTTCTGAAGCTTTGTGTGTTTGAGTCTTCACTAAAGGATTTTGTGGGAATTTTCTTATCCATTTCATTAGTTAATGCCAATGAGCCAGAACAATTCAGAAATGGGTTTACTGCAGTTTATTACATTTGGAGTATGACACACCACATCAGCTGTTGATAAAAATATGTTTCATTCATAATTTAGCTGGAAGTATTTATATATTATGTATGACAAAAATGGATTGATCATTATAATGCAGTTGGTCATACAAGGGGGAAAAGTGTGTTTGTTAAGGAGAATGTATATCATTAGCTATACAAGATTGAGAAAGGATGTCCTTGTTAGTGTGACTGGTTCTATTAAATCAAAAGGAACTACTTGTCGGTGTAGATGAGGGAAGGGGCATTTGAGTGGCTCTTGGAATGCTCATTTTTTTTTTTAGCAATTAAATCTTTCGTACCAATTAAAGGAGAAAAGAAGACACCTAAGGGAACCAGCTATTGCATCTGGTTCTGCAGTTCATGCAGTAATCATACGCAGCAAAATGAGAAATGTAGGATAAAACGGAGTCATTTACATTCTATCAAAATCTGCTTTTGAACATTTTCCTTTTGCATTACATAAAACTATTATCTTGGGCAGTCTAATTTAAGGGTAAGTTAACAATATAATAATTAATCTGTTGTTTATATGACAAATTAGGTAATTTAGCTGAAAGAGGGATTCTTGCAGTTATAAAACAAAAACATGATACTAACAAAACACACAAATTCAGAATATTCTCCCTAAAATTAAGTTTCAAACATCAATCAATAAAATCAACCAATTGTACTACTATAAATCTGAGGAGGGATAAGAAATATAAAATTTTTTAAATAGTTGAAACAAAACATCTTAGTAAGGTTGGAGCATCATAATAACTTCCCAAAAGCGTTAGAATACTCTAAAGAACAGTGGACAATAAAAGCAACTCTTATAGGGGGACAAAAAAGTAAAGGTAATGCATCTTAATATCCATTTATAAAACAGCTTTCTTTATCACCTCTATTTTGACTGTCTACTTCATGAAGTCATCACCTTCTTGTAGACATTTTACCTTGGAAATTTTGTGCTTAAAGGGCATGTCCTTGACCATTTTCCACAAATTATACAGTTTGAGTAAACTTAAGGACTTGGTATTTTAAAATAAGGTGTTAGTTGTTACCAGTACCTGGAATGGGCATTTCCCCCTCTTTTTTCCAGGGAAAGTAGGCAGAAGTATTTCCTTGATCCCTTTCTAGATTCCAGGTCACTGGGTGAAGATTACTAGGATGTTGTCTTTAACTGACTAGTGGTAAGACTGACAAAATCTAACTATATTGGCCTTCCAGCAATTAGTTATGTGGGGAAAGCCACTATCTTATGGAATTAACCTTTAAATATTGGGTCTATGAGAAGAACGTCAATTTAGCAACAACAGAAAATTTAAAGAGTTCTTAATATTTGCATACTATTTCTTCTTTTTGCCTTGCCTAGACACTCTGTATGCCATGGATAATGTGATTTATGTGCAAGAGGAAAAAATCTTGAAAAGGATCCTTGAGCAATTGATTTTTAAAATGAACCCATCTGTCACTATTTTTAGAGAGATTTCAAATAGGAGAAGCATGATTAAAGTGTTTCTTTACAGTGATTAAAGTAATATTGTATGTAAAATCCTTAATCCAATTTGGGAATTTATAGATAAATAATAAGACATAATAAAAGCTTGCATATTTAGGCACTGTGTAAATAAAATTCATCAGAGTATATTCAAATAGACCTGAAGGAAATTAATTACTTTGTTCTATTTTTTCAGTCTTGATATTTATTATTATTTGAAGGATCAAAATTAAAATAATCGAGGACCATCTTGTTTACTTCACCTTTTAACATTGCTTTTAATAGAAGACACAGGAAGCCAATCACACATATCTTAGTTCTTAAATAGTAATGGTTTAACCTTGTTGCTTTTCTCAAAATAAAGATTGTCACATTATTAAAAATTAAAACTTTTACAGTTGTGGTGGAATTAAATTAGAAGTTGACCCAAAGGAGTCATTGCTCACTAATTTCATTGGGTTGGTGAGGATGGAGTTTAGTAAGCAGGAGCCCAGAGATTAAGCAAAAAAGATCTTTATTCATCTAGCCTGGTAGATACTTAGATAAAACCTGTACACTGAGCAGAGGGAAAATGTACTTTTTCCCCCATACACCACTTCCAGGCAGTGTTCTTCAGCATTAGCAAGAATAATTTAAGTGAATATCAGATGAAAATCAGGAATGGGTAGATGCAATTTAACTCAAGGTAAAGTTTCTACAACAGGATATCATGCCCCACTGAGGAAACAGGATATGTACATTTTTCAACTTATTGAATGCAGAATAAACAAGAGTAACCTTCACAGCTGTGATCTAAGGTCATATATTTTTCCAGAGTTCCCCTCTTTGATACTTCCTTGGAAGTATTACATAAGAGTACAACAAAGTTCTCATGAACTGTGGGATAGAGAGATGAGTGTAAGTCCTCAGTAACAACCAGTTGAAGACCTTTTGGGAGTTACAATTTTCAACTGGGCATGGGTTACTCGGGGGGAGAGGGAGAAATTAGGACATTGGGACTGTCTATCCTCCACCATCTCCCAAAGTGTCCAGAGAGAACCACAAAATGTTTTCACAGGAGTAAACTAAATAATTCTACATTTGAACAACACAGGGAAACACTTAAGGTCCTATATAAGAGTCATAGGTCACAATAACCAATATTTTTTATAGTGTCTGATGTATAATATGGTCAAGGTCTGAGGCTAACTGCTCTACAAACAAGAGTTCCTATAAACCATCCTGATAGTTGGGTGGGCATGACCACCAGGCGCTTATTTAACTAAAATTCTTAGAACAGTGTGGTGCAAGGGATAGAGAATGAATCTCTTCCTCTTGTAATGTCTATGACTCAACTAAAATTAAATCTCAAACCTAATTACTTCAAACTGCCCATAGGATTGGTACAATCTTAGTATTCTGCTTGTCGTAAATAATGATGTTTTAAGGGGTCCTTCCTATACCAACTTCACAGAAAACCAGTATTACTATCGTCTATATTTATAAAGCATTTTTAAAAATATATTTACATCAGTGTTTTAACAATTAAATCTACAACTCTCCCATAAAGAAAAACTTATTTTTCTAAACCATATTTCTAATCACATTTGTGTTAGGCATTATTTTCATAGAGTTAACAATTGATAAGCAGTGGTAACTTGGCTTAAGACCACACAGCTTACAAGTTTTCAGATTCATTCATTTTCCCAACATTTTGTGTTCATGCCAAATAGCAAAATAAAGTCTGACCGATCATAACTGTCCCACAAGAATTAATTCAATTAAACCTGGATCTATATTTCCAAATGATATCATACAGAATCTCAATTTATAATTTCAATTATTTAGTATCATACATATACAAGGGCTATTTATTCCAAGCAATTAATATTATGAGGTCCACTATTCCCAACCAATCCACTGCCAAAGATTTTTAAAGTGCCAGTTTGGTATTTGATTTTAATCTATCCCAATTGTCACACTTAAGAACACATCATAATTTAGTTCAGAACTGGGTTTTACAATCTCAGAAAGAACCCATTTCTTATCAGTTTACTCCTATGCCTTTATAACTTTATCTATTAGCTTTCAAATCAAGTTGTAATTTTTATTACTGGGGTATTCTATGGGGTATTCAGGACTAGCACCCTTGGTGTGAGGGCTGCTGGGCTCTTTTCAGGGCTGCTTCTCCACCTTTGGTGTCTGCTTTTCACCCAACTCTCACCTGTGACTCCAAGAGGCTGTAGCATGTGCAGTGGCCACACCTCGGTAAACTGTCTTGGCAGATGGACTAAACCAGGCTGAGGGTAACTAAAAGTCCTCACACCTGTCAGTGATATAGGGAGATGTCTTCCAATGGCCATGAAGGCGGCTGGCAGGTGCTGTAGAATGTTTAGACTTAGTTAGACATTGAAGATGCCAAAGTCATCCATTGCATCCCAGACCACTGCCAATCGTCTTGACTTTTATCCTACCACTGGACTTTGATGACTTAGGAAGAGAGAGTGAGGCTGACAAGTTCATGCAACTCTGCCTCATTTAAATGCAATTCACACACAAGTGTCGAGATATCATTGTTCCACTTCGGAAATGAAGGACGAACAACAATTTTTATTACTAACATAGCTCTTAACCTTTTCACTTAAACAAAGCCAAACATCATCAAATCATCTCAACATGCTTAAACCTTCTTTTCATTTGTTATACATCTCTGTTGTGATATGAAAATGCTTATTCCCTTAACACTTTCTTATTTCTATTTAAATTTCTAAAACCTTTTACTCAGAGTACCCAACCTTCCTTTGCTTGCTAAAATCCTACATTTCAACTATATCCCAGACTATATTTATTCCACTGATTATGTCCTTCATAATTTTAATATATTGCTGTTTAAACCCAATAAGTTATTACAACCATACTTTCTGAAGCTGTACAGTTAATTTTAGCCTAGGTGATTTTCTCATTAATTTACCTATCACAATTCTACTCTGTTGCTTGATTAGTTATAATTCAAGTGTTCTCTGGTAGATCAAAGAGCTCCAAATCTCTCTCATTCTCTTGAAAAGAAGCTAGAAACCCTGCACTGCCTATTCCTAGTACCAGGAGAAATTCGTGGGACAAACCCTTTTTTAAAAAATAAATCAATCTAGATATTCTTAGTAATTACAAAAACTTTTACAAGGTCTATAGTGGCTTATGGTTGTTGTCCTTCATTCTTGAAGAGGACCAAGGACAGGTTTCAATGTGTCCGACTGTGGTTGTTCAGACCAATACGAGCTCAGAATGCTCTACCACGGGTCCAGCACAAATAGTTTATGTGAACATTTGGAGTGGATATTCTAAATTTGCACCTCCTGTGTTTCCTTTGAGCTGTCTCAATTCTGCTTTGCTCATAGAGCACAACACCTTCTCTGATGTGGGAACACCATGCTGCCCGGTCCTGTGCCAGTGTCTCCCATGTCATATGATCAATTCCAAAGTTCTTGAGAGAGACCTTGAGAGTGTCTTTGTACGGCTTTTTTTGACCACCATGTTAATGCTTGCCCCGTTTGAGTTCACTATAAGATAGTCTTTTTGGCAAGCATGCATTTTGCATTCAAACAATGTGGCCAGCCTATCGGAGTTGGGCTCTCTGAAGCAGAGTTTGAAATGTTTGGCAGTTTAGTTCTCAGTATCTGGTACCTTATCTTGCCAGGTGATCTTCAGAATCTTCCTAAGACAATTCAAATGGAAGCAATTCAGTTTCCTGCCACGGCACTGGTAGACTGTTCAGGTTTCACAGACATACAACAATGAAGTCAGCACCACAGCTCTGTAGACCTTCAGTTTGGTAATCAGGCTAATACCTCTTCTCTCCCATACTTTCCTTCAGAGCCTCCTAAACACTGAACTAGTTCTGGTGATATGTGTGTCAACCTCATTATTAATGTGTACTTCCCCGGAAAGTACACTACCAAGGTAAATAAATTTATCCACAGAATTCAAAACTTCTCTATTTGCTGCAACTGATGGTTCCATGTATGGATGGTGTAGTGGTGGCTGATGGAGCACCTGTGTTTTCTTGGTGTTAATTGTTAGGCCAAAATTAGTATAAGCAGCAGAGAAACCTTGATTAAAGTGTACCTTACGGATTCCAGAAAAACCTGCAAAGATTTATATGAACTGAGGCTGAGTAAAGTGAGCAGAACCAGGAGAACTTCGTACATAGTAACAGCCACATTGTTCAATGACTAACTTTCGAAGACTTTGCTCTTCTCAGTAATTCAAGGATCTAAGGCAACTCCAAAAGACTCATGATGGAAAATGCTATCCACATCCAGACCTATGGAGTCTGAATAAAGATAAAGCATATTATTTGCTCTGCTTTGTTGTTTTGTTTCTTCTTTCTTGTGTTCTTCCCATTGGTCCTAGTTCTTCTTTACAACATGACTAATGTGAAAATTTAAAAAATTAAAAAAAAAACCCAAGTGGGCCTTAAAGGACCCCTGCCCCCCAATTTTGCAATTTTAAACGCATCCCTGGAATGTCAGATATTGAGTGGGCAATCACAGGGAACAGAATGTAATAGCCAGACAGTTTCTGGGAATTCAAATTGAACATAATCTATAAACTTTGGTTTGGGGGATACAATTAAATCTGGGTTTACAAACTTTTAGTATTCAAGATCATTTTCCAATTAAAGTTTCAGCCTTAAAAGCAGGAAAGGAATTCACCCTCTAGCTGCTGTTTCTGAGTTAACATATTTCTTTCTACATTCAGCTTTAGTCAGTTAGCATTTGTTGTGTTTCTACTGGATACTTTATCAATAGAAAAAGTAGGTATTCAACTTCTAAAATTTGTAGGGGAAAGGGGATGAAGGAAATACCTATAGAAAAGTCAGGGCTGGGATCTTGGGGTGTGGAAAAAAAAGCAAATCTATCTTTGAGATCTACATCCCTTACCCCTCCCGCTTTGAGCACTATCGCTTCTAAGGAAACCCTTGCCCGACATCCGCCTTTTGAATTCTAACATTTCCTTGTGTCTTAAAACAGTATTATTCAGATTAGACAAAAGAAAGTTTTTAGATACATTTTCTGTTTTCTCCAACCCATTTAAGGGAATCCCTTTGGCCCTACGGTTTTGCTGTTTAAATCTTTCAGTTTAATTTCTCGCTCAGTCTTCTGGAGTAATAAAAATCCGCCCTGTTCCCCTCTCCACACCTCCCCTCCACCCCCTCCCCCGCCACGTGGCTTAGAGTGGGTGGGAGACTATCAATTAATCCCAACTGAGATGTGGGTGGTGGGCTCTAAGAATTAGAGACGCAACAACTCTCCAGGGGAAATGGAGATTTCCCTCATCAGCATTGGCTTTCTATGCCTGGGTTCCCATCACCAACTCGTCCAATTTAGGTTCTGTTTTCTGCCCAGGCAACCCCAGTTCATGTGCTAATAGAAGGCAAGAACAGAGGAAGGTGCCCCTGGAGACCTTCTCTAAACGAATTAAAGGGTGCCGTCCTGCTAGCGACACTGAGCAGCTTAGAGCCAAAGACAAGCACACTGTCTTCTCCCTCACTGCAAAAGTTGGGAAAAGTGGCTTGGTTTTTACTCAGGGAAGAGACAAAAGATCCCCTGAAACTTCACTCATACTACTTTCAAATCTGCCTATATTTTAAACTTACTTAAAACAAGTTTCAAAGAATGCTATTTTGAAACTTGCGACAACGATTTCAGCACATAAGCCACAATTTAGAGAAACCTCGCTAATTTCCAATTAGTTTATATGAAACGTCTATAAATTGGGGAAAAGATACTTCTCTCTTTTGATTTTTTTTTTTGGCCGAAATCAAAATACAGAAAGATTTTTTTAAAAAAGTTTTCTTAATTTTGCTCTTCAGAAAAAATTGGACTGACCTTCGAGTATTACACTATTGACACAGAGACAAAAAGACAGAAAGACAGAAAAGAACACACCCAGGGAATAAACTCGATGACTAGAAATAAAAATTACTTTTCTTAGTTATTTCCTCTGCTCAAGGAAATTTTTTCTGCTCACAGATGCCCAGCTGGTAACTGGTATTTTTTTTTTTTTAGCTCTGTGCTGAAGCACTTGATCTGTCTCTACACAGAGACCTGACTCAGACTTATTGAATTAAAGTAATTTTAAACTTTATTCTCTCACAGATCTTTGGCCCGGACTTCACTTTTGAAGCCCAATATCCTGCAAAGATTTGGGACACACTATCAAGCAGCTTGGAATTTGTAGACGGAGGCCCAAGATACCTCAAATCCTGAGACAGCAAAAAATTGTACTTTTATCTCCCTATTCTACTTTAGAAGATTTCTATCAATTAGAACACATTCTATTGACAACCCCATTGAGAGAGTGACCAGTTATTAGAAGCTGCAGTGATGGGGGTGGGATTCAAGCTGGACCCCTAAAGGAAAAGAACATGTCTTTGGGACCTGGACCCCAAAGCCCCTGAACCTAGATCTCTGGCATTTGGCCAGGGCATCCAGCCCTTCCCAGTCAATAATCCTTTTAATTTCCCTTTCATTCTGGCCCTTGTTGTCTGCACCTGGTCCACTCCAGGCTACTTGCCACCCCTAGATCCCATCCAGATCTTCCCACTAAAAGTAACGATCTAAACGGATTCTAAAAATCTGGCCCACTTATATTGGTGTTGCAAATAGCACAGACTCACTAGGAATCTTGCCTGCCCCAACCAGTGTTTTAATAAATTACTTGACTGAAAGAAGACTTGAGTGGTCAAATTCTTTTTGAGGCAGATCTGAGCCCTTTGTCCTTGCATTTTGGGCTTCCTAAGACCCCAAGACTGAAACAGCAGCACATAGAAAATACTCAGAACAGACACAGAACATGTTCTTACCCAGAGAAAATTTAACTGTTGGTAACAGGAAAAGAGTCAGTCCACAGCCAGAGTCTTCAACAGAAAGTTCCCTGAATGTGGACACATTTTCCATTTGGGTTCAAAAGATATGGGGGTGTTTTCTGATGAAAATCTAGTGTAGGTTGACAACTGTAATGAATAACATACAGCACCGCCCCCCCCCCCGAGTTTCTGGGTAATTAATAATCAGTTTGTTAATTAGACTAGCCTGTAATCAATATATTGATGGTCAGTAATTTCTCCCATAACCAAAGGGAGGCTCTAAATCATCTTAAATCAGGTGTGTACCTTCTGACTGGGAATGCTCCTAACAAGTGAAACTCAACTCTTATTGGTGGATATATTAATGAGAAGGTGGGCTAAAAGTTTTCATGTCCTCCCAACGAGAAAATGGTTTGATCTGTGAGACTCAGCAGCTGGGCTGGGGAAACCGTTTCCATCCAGACCTCTGTATCTAGTTTTCTCCATCATTACCTGGCCCTAAACTCTGTTGGAGCGGATCAAGGACAGGGGGTTCTTCTGCCAGGCTAAGGCTTGCCTCCTCTCGATTCTATTTATACTCAAAGCAGAAATTAGGTTTCCCAGTTAGGTGGGACCAACCTGGTTATTAAGCATGTGCCTTAAGGGCTAGAAGTGATGTTCTAATCACTCATTCACACCTTTCAGAGACTAACTGACCTTTTCAGGAGTTCAGTCAACAGAAATAGGAGGAAATGGGTGGATCCCAACTTAATAGTTATTAATATAATAGTACAATATTAATTTCCCTCGAGGGACTGAGGCTGTTGGACAATTTAAGTTTAAGAAGGAAAGAAACAAACATTTATTACACCAGACACTGTGCTAAGGGCTTTACAAATATTATCTCTTTTGGTCCTCACAACAACCCTGAGGTGTAGGTGCTATTATGACTTCCCAGTCAAGGCAAACGGAGATTAAGTGATTCGCTCAAAAAGTCACAGAACTAGTAAAAGTCTGAGGTCTGATTTGAATTCATGAAGATGGGTCTTCCTGACTTTAGGCCCAGCGCTCTATCCACTGCACCACCTAGCTGCCCTAGATTTTGTCAAAGACTTTTTCAGTCTCTATTATGGAATCATATGGTTTTATTTTTCTGTTACAAATATGGTTTATTATAGTCTTCCTGATGTTGAATCAACTGTGCTTTTTGGCTATGAACTCTACCCCGAGTCAAAGAGTATAATATTTTTTACATGCTTCTGTTGCTTACTCAACAATATATTTTTCTTAAAATTTTCATATAAATGCTCATTAAGGATATTGGTGCAAAGTTTTATTTCTCTTTTTTTAAACCTATTCCTGATTATGGTATCTAGATAGTATTTGGAAACACTGACCTTTGGAATAATGGAATCAAGATCTCCGAGTAGGGGAACAGAGAGGTTGAAGAATTCAGAACCTCTTTTTCTCAATACTATAGACAGGTTTTATGGGATAAAGTTGCAGATAAAACCTGGAAAAAGCCCTGGTCTTCAGAAGTGAAATGAAGATTCTGCTCTTGCCATCACTATCTGAGTGACCTAGGGCAAATTTCAGTCTCGGAGGGGTCAGCTGACCCAACAGCTGTCAAGTTCACACCTCTCTTGGAACAGGTGTCAACCATGGATCTGACAGGTATTTATTAGTCCGACTGCTGAATAGCAGTTAGTTCTACTTCCAGCTCTCTCCAGGACAGACCTATCTGACTTCTCCTGACTTGACCCCTTTGCTTACAGGTATGTGCTTATGGTACAATATTGGAGGTGGGGGGGGGGTTGCTTCAGAGTTCCTCAAGCCTCCCTGGAAGAGAAGCTCATGCAATAAAGTGGGATATTTGAAAGGAGGGAGAAACATTGAGTATGAAAGATTCATTTAGAGGGGTCATTGCTAGTCTGTGGAGGGCAAACATTCAGACCCAGAAAGGTTGAGATCCTGGCACAGCTCAAGGGAATGGGAAAGTCTGAAGGAAAACATGAAAGAACCGAGCTCATGTTGGGCCATGAAGATCAAGATAAAATAAAAGGGAGCTCCCCATTCCAGCAAGGTAAGAATAGTGCTTGTTCCCAGGGGGAAGACCCAGATCCCCAAGGGATAACCCAGTCCTGCCATTTCTCCTCCAACCCAAGGAATATTTATCTAGTGAAAAGAACACTGAATTTTACATCAGAATTGCATTGTCTGAGTCCCACTTCTCTGAAGTGATTGACTAACTGTGTGGCTGTGGGGAAGTTGTTTTGTCTTTCAAGGACTGAGATTCCTAAATCTGTCCAAGAAAGGTGGTAGTTTGGGATGATTCCCAGAGTCCCTTGCATCTCTGAACATGACAATCAATGACATTTTCTTTCATTTAGGTGCTTTGGCTTCTACCTCCTTCGTGGACTTCTAGAAGATGGAGCTTCAGGGAATCCTCCAGCAGTATAGTGTGGTCAGAATTGAGGGACTCAAAATCACACTTCAGAAGAAGCCAAAAGTCAGGTAAGAAAGAACCCAGAGAAAGATGGCAAGGGAACCCGGTGCTCCTATTGGTCACCAGGCATCCCTTGTGCACAAGGTCAGGACTGGTCCTGAGAGGAAGAGATGGATAATAATAATAATGATAGTTTTAAAAAAGATGGAGAAAGAGGGCCTGGTGCTCAGGGACACCTTTTTTTCTGAGTGAGGAGAACTAGGGATCCCATTTCTCACAATCATTTTGGGAAGGAGAACAGAAAAGAGGGGGTCTTTGGAGCAGGATGGGTAGAAACCTGGTGGGGGAAGGAGAAGATATGAACTGAAAGAGATAGGGATGAAGGGGAAATTACTTATTGTTCAGGAATTAGGAGAAGATTTAATGAGAGGCCTTGGAAAAAAGGAAGCAAGCATGTATTAAGTGCCTTCTGCATACCAAGTACTGCTAAGCATCTTACACATATCAGAGTTGATCCTCACAATAACCCTTCAAGACAGCTATTTATTATTTATTTATTATATTTATATTATAGATATGTATAGATATTACATATATATTATATATAACATTACATTATATTATATTGTATCATATTATGTTTATTATATTATATCACGTCATACCATATTAGTTATGTTATGTTACGTTATATCATATCATATTATATTATATATTATGATTATTTTCCCCATTTTTATAGGGGAGGAAACTGAGGCAGACAGAGGAAAATTGAATGGGCCAGGGTCACAAGTCAAATAAATGCCCGAGGCCGGATTTGAATTGAGGTCTTCTTGACTCCAGGCCCACCTCTGCATCCACTCTGTCCTCAGGGTGATTTAGTAGAGTTCACTGAGAACTGCTTATTGGGAGGAGATGGGGATTGTAACTGAAAGTGGGAGAAGTGTGGGAGGCAGTTGGGGTGGGGAGGTGGCTGATGCTGACGTGCTATTCACTTTGACAGCTCTTTGGAGGTGAAAAGGGAGGTTCTGAAGGGCGGAGAGGAAGAACAGTGCTCACCCAGGAAGAGAGAACTCGATCGTATCCAACCAGATGACCACTCTATGGATGAGCCCTCTGCATGTATCAGGGTAAGTATGACTGGAGAATCAGAGTCTAGAGATTTGGGGAGGGGCCTTTGCATGTGGGCAGTCATGCCCTTAGAGATCCTTTCTTTGACTAGGAGACCACGGCTTTGATCAGTCAGTCTGCATCTTACAGTAATTCACTTTAGCACTAATGTGACAATTCTGTAGGGATGTTCTCATTCATGAAAATGATCCTATCACTCCTCTGTTACCTCAAGTGGAGAAAGAGCAGGGACGTATAAACATCTGCTCCACCCCAACTCTGAAAGCTCAGACTCTTGGTTCTATGAGATGGGATGTTCCAATCTGGGGTTCTGGCACTGGGCTGGGTATCTTCATTGGCTTTGGGGGGAGGTGGGTCCTAGCTCCATACAGAGCCTTAGCTCCTAAATATATCTGACTCCACACCCAGTGGTCAAGAGAGGGAAGAGAATGGGAGAGGGGTCCCTTTTTCAGAAGAATTGATGTTATGTTTGGTTTGCTTCCAGCTTCCCTGTTGCCCTGATCGTCCCTACCATCCAACCAGGAAGAGACCGTTGGAATGCCCTTCTCTGCCAGCCCAGTCTTCACAAGTTACATTGAACATCACTGTCGAAATGCCTCCTGTAAAAGCTGCACGCCTTCACCCAATGGGAACGCCACCAGTCACTTCAGCTAATCGGACTCCAAAGCCACCAGTAGCGCCCCTAATGAAAAGAGCAATGAGAATGGGCTCTTTTCTCTGGTCGAGGAGTCACAGGCGTCCGATGAAACACTTTCAACAAAGCAACGTCAGCGTGGCCCAGACCCAGCAATGGGGACCCTCCCCTGCTCCTTAGGGGATAACAGGACGGAAGGTTTTTGAGCAGGGAGAAAAAGAAGACAAGAAATAGTTCTGCAGAGCCAACATCATCAGGGCTCAGCCACCAACACATTTTTTCTTCAGAATCTAAAGATCTGGCATCAGATTCAGGTTCTCTCCATAACCACAACAACAATAAAAACAACACCTAGTATTTATATAATGCTTACTATGTGCCATGCTTTTTACAACTACTATCTCATTTTATCCTCACAACAACCCTGGAAGGTGGGTGCTATTATTATCACCATTGCACAGGTGAGGAAACTGAGGCAAACAGGATTAAGTGACTTACCCAGGGTGACCCAGCTAGTCTGAGGCTGGATTTGAAATCAGGTCCTCCTGACTCTGTGCACCCTTAGCCATCCCTAACTCTATGAAACTGGGCAGAATATTTGGACTCTTTAAGACCTTGGTTTCCTTATGTGCTAAGGGAGGGTAGGTTTGGACAAGGGGAACTCTGGTATCCCTTAGAACTTTAGAGCTGAAGAAGGAGGGAGAGGGTTGGCAATAACGAAAGGTCAAGTCAGAGGGCTTTCTGAAGGAGGCAGTGCCATTGACTCACTTCTGCCTCTGACTCTGCTTTTCCAAGATCTCTGAGGACCCCATTCTTCCCGTGCTCCACCCCCACCAGCCTCACGGAGGCCTCTGGAGAGAATGGAACTGTGGAAGACACTCCCTCTCCTTCTCTCTGCACCTGCAGGCTTTTTTTTTCTCACTTTCCACACTTTGTGGATTAGGTCCCAGCCTGGATTTGAAGTCTCTACTAACAAAGGTTAGGGGTGGGAGGTGCTGGGGATGAGGGGAAGAATAGGACTATTCTTGAGGCCACAATCAGCCTCTAGACTCCTATCTCCAGGTGGGGGCTCAGGGAAGGAGCGGGTCAGTCCTGTTCATTTCAGTTCGACAAATATCCGTGTCCCGCTCCTCGGGGACCAGAAATGACGCAGGGGTATTGCTTCCCCTTTTCTTTTGAAGAAAGAGCAGTATCAGGGACTGAAGAAAGGACAACTTCTTTTTTAAAAAATTAATAATTTAGTTTCCAATTATATGTAAAAACAATTTTTAACATTATTTAAAAAAAAAACTTGAGTTCCAAATTCTCTCCCACTCTCCTTACCCTCTCCTCATTGAAAAGGCAAACAATTTGATATGGGTTATACATGTGCAGTCATGCAAAACATTTCTACATTAGTCCTGTTGTGAAAGAAAACACAGATAAAAAATGAAAAGTAAAGAAAAAGTGGGCTTCAATATGCATCTAGACTCTGTGAGTTCTTTCTCTGGAAATGGATAGCAATTTTCATCATAAATTGGAAGGACCACTTCCCCAAGGCTATGCCCAATCCCCCCAACTCGAATTTGGTAAGTACCTAGTACTCGGCAATAAGTGAAGGCAGAAGAGTTTGTGTGAACTAAGGCTGAGAGGGATTACCCCTGTGCCCATGGCTCCTCCCACCCAGAGCCTCCACTCATTCCTCACCTGAGATCTTGGACATCATCACATCAACTGCTGGGATTTCTTCAGGGAGAGGTATAGTAGGTCCCCATACTGCCCACTTCTTTCCTTTCCTCTGGGGGTGCCTTTTTCTCCTGCCATAAAACTAGGCAGTAAGATCCATATCCTCAGAGTATCCCCATAACCACCTGAGCTTCCCATCTACAATCCATCCTACTGGAGAGGCAGGAAGGAAAGCTTGCCCATTTTCTCACCCTCACTAATGTGCAGCTATGAGCATATGGCAGTGGAGCCCACCAGAAAATGGGAAAAAGAGAAGGGTGTGTAAACATTTGGTCCAATGCTCCTCATTCTATAGAAAAGTAAACGAAAAAATCTGCTAATCAAAAAGATGAAATGATGGTGTTAGACTTAGAATTGTCTGTTAGGTAGGTCCCACCTGGATGGCATGCTCTATGGCCAGAAATCCCTCCCAGCTCTGACATTCTGCATTTTAATGTCCTTTAGAGATGTAATGTTCTACGTTCTAAGGACCCTCCCATCAGTCTTGTCATTCTCTGTTCTGTGGTTCCTCCTAGCTCTACCCTTTTCCATCTTTAGGACCCTCACAGAGCTGATGTTCTATGTTCTAAGGGCCCTGCCACCTCTGATATTCTAGGAAAGCTTGTTCCAGCTCCATGACCTCAAAAGTTAATTCAAACTCTGAGAATGAAAGCGTATTGATTATTTGCTAAGGAGAGTGACAAGTGGGCAGCTAGGTGGTGCAGTGGATAGAGCAAGGGGCTTGCAATCAGGAAGACTCATCATCCTGAGTTCAAATCTGTCCTCATACACTTCTAGCTGTGTGGTCTTGGGCAAATCACTCAACCCTGTTTGCCTCAGTTTACCCATCTGTAAAATGAGCTGGAGAAGAAAATGGCAAACCACTCCAGTATCTCCGCCAAGAAAACCCCAAATGGGGCCATGAATAATTGCCTATGACTGAAACAACTCAACAACAAGACTGACAAGCCAGGGGTAGAGATAAAGAACTTGCTCCCCGTGTTTCTACAATTTACAACCTCAAGTGCAGAACTGCAGACACACACACACACACACACACACACACACACACACACACACACCTCCTCCACCTACTTCTTCCCTCTCCATGATCTGTGAGCAGGTAGTTTGGAAATCACCCCCAGTACCACCAGAGGGATGAGAGGGCAGTTGGAAGGAGTCTCAGAAGACAGTTGGGCAGAGAACAACATATGGTCATACTTTTATTGTTGTTGTGTCTAATAAACTATGATGTCATAGTGTGCTGATTATCTGAATCTAATGAATACAGGAATTGTTTGGAAATTCCCGATGTGGGATGGTAGCAGATATATGCATTTTCCCTCCAGCTCTTAGCCCTGCACTTGGCCAACCAACTTTTACTTTATCTCCAAAGGCAGCATTCTTCTGACTTTATATGTGGGTCGCAGGGCTGAAACTTAAAAGGGGTGGGTACGTTCACTGAGGATAAGACCTGAAGAACTGGACAAATTCATAAGGGGTCATCTTGCCCTTGCCTTTGTCCCTTTGAAGCAGCGGGGTTGGTTTTGTAGCAATTCCCCTGGAAAGGACAGCTCTTGGCATTACTGCAAGTATCTACTGATGTTGGCTCTGGGAGAAAGGAACTGTTTCAACAGGGGAAAAGGGAGTGGAATGTGGAGCCACATCCCCAGCACCTGCTCTAGAAAAACACAACCTCTCTAATGGCTTGGCTGGTGTGTTTCCTTCCCTGAGTGAGACTGGCGAGTCTCGGGATCTACTACTCTCACTTCCAGTGGCCAGCTCTTTAAATGTCCATCTCTAACTGTGATTCCTCTTCCACTTCCTGGCTCATCCTTGTGGCTGTTGGGCAAATGGTTTGGTTTCCTTTCAGGTGGGCTTATCAATGAGGAAGGGGAAAAGGTGACCCCAGAAATGGTGGGCTGGAACACCAATGCTGCTTGCAGCTGCTGTGGAGGTGTAAGGCCAATAACACCAGCACACAGGAGGGCTGCTAGCAGAAGTTCTTTGATCTGCTTTTCCAAAGAAAGCAACTTTAAGGAGTTTACAATCTAACTTTAATTAAACATAGATATATCATTCATTCAGTTCAGGGGAAACAGTCAGTACCCTGAACTTCAGAGAAAACACAAACAGAAATTACAAGCAGAAACTATATAAACAGAGCAAATAACACAAATCAGCAAACCAGGCTTCTAACTGTCTGTCCATGGCAATGCATACATAGTTACCAAAGAGAGAAGCACCAACATCTGGGTTTTCAAAGCCAGGAGGGTCCTTAACAGCTAACCAGAGTCTTGTCTGGCAAAATCACGTGAACACTTTTCCCATGAGTGAGCCCCAAAGCAAAATGCTAACCTCAGAATATATATATACACTTCCTCAGGGTCAGAGGGTGTCACAACCATGTGACTCAAACTCATGTGACTTAGGCTTTCTCATGACCTTGTATTGGCAATCAAAATGGGCTCTTAGCACTTAATTCAACCAAGTGCCCTTGAAGAGTTTGGCCTTTGTTTCCTTTGATTAATTCAATGTCTTTGATTGAGTCTTACTAGGTGCTAAGCCTATATGGGTGTGAATTAGTAACTAAGGTGGGGCTCCAGGTGGGGCCAATGAAGGGAGGTGCTAACTCCAGAGACAATAGTAGGGGCCTAAATTCTGGCTGCTGTATAAAAAGAGAGAACAGAGTTATTTGCTTAGGGCTCTCACTCTTGGGGCATGCTGATGTGGAGACTCCAGACAGCTGTAGTTAAGAGCCCTCCAGCTTGCCCAGATATTCAGACTTGGTTAAACTCTGGTAACTATGAATTGGGATTTGAATCAGACAAGGTCTATCTGTTGATGTTTGTTATTTGTTTGTATTTGCTCTGAAGTTCAGGGTGTTGGCTTTTTCCCCTGAACTAAGTGAATGATATTTGTATGCTGGATTAAAGTAAGATTATTCACCCCTTAACATGGCTTTCTTTAGTAAAGCAGATCAAAAGAACCTGGGCTTGCAGTGTTCTGTGAGCTGGTTGTTGTTGGTTTTTCACCCCCACAACAGCTGCTAGCCGGATTGTTGAAACATCTAAGCAGGTCATCAAAGACTCTTGATTCAATCAAAGGCACTTGATTAACTTAGTGCTGAGAAGCACTCCAAAAGAAAAAAACAGCAAAACGTCTCACTTTGCTTGCCATTATCCAGGCAGATCCCAGGGAGGTGTTTTAGCCACAGGAGAGTCATGATATTCCAACAAAAACTTTCAGTCCTAGATGATCTTGGTAGTCCTGGGATGGTGCTAAAGACCCTGCCTCCTGGGGTGGTGCTGTAATTTTCATGGAACACCTGTGCACCATTACTGAGAAGCACACTACAGGTGACCCAGATGGCCCAGCTGGGCATCTGGCCACAGCTCCCACCTGCAGACATGGCTGCTACCTTGCTGGAACCATATACATTGGGGGGGGAGGGGCAGTCCAAATTGTCCCTTAATCTAAATTCAGAACTTGGCCAGAATGGGTTTTAACTTCCCAAGATCCTTAGAGTGATACTGTTTAGTAATCTGGGAAGCTCCCAGAGGCTCACCTGGAGTCTGTTATCACTTGGCTGGCAGTTTCAGTATAGTGCCACCTTGTGGACAACTCATAAACTACAACTTCTTATTGGTTAATTCAGGTGACATGCTGCCTTTTCTCTGGGGCTCCCGCTGCTGCAAAAATTCACCAGAATTTCAGATGCCTCTAGTGACTGAGTCTGCAAGGTCCCTCAAGAAAGCTGATCCTCTCTGTATGTCTTTGAGTCTCTGTCACTGTGTCTCTGCCTCCAATTCAGGGTCTCTCTGTCTCTATTTTCCTAACCCAGGGTCCTTCTACTTACCCAACTCTAGACTTTCTGTCTGTCTTGATATGTCTGCTTCTCTGCCTTCCTCTCAGGGGCTGTCTCAATGTCTACATGATGGCTTCCGTTTGGATGCCAGCCCCTGTCCCTTCTCCTTTCCTGCTGTTCCCTGCATATGGCCCCACCTACCTTTCTATGCCTAAATTGTGGCCAGAGCTCTGTGACTGCAGGCATGCTGATGCCTCTTGGGCTGACTCCCCAGGGATCCCCATGATCCTGTCCATCCTCCTTATGTGCCTCCTCCTCCTCAGAGCTGCTAGAATCCACAGGTGAGTCCTCCAGGGAAGAGGTATCACTGTCTCTTGAGAGGAGGGCCATGTCTTCTTTCTCCATTTGGGATCCTGCATTAAAGAAAGATGTTGACTTGGGGTTCCCCATTCCCTACCCTGGCCCAGCCTCTATCAGGGAGACAGGTTAGGGGTGTTTCTTTCCCACATCTAGTAGAATGGAAGCACCATGAAGGCAGGGATTATTTCAGCTTCCTCTTATGCTCAGAGATGACTTCTCTGAGATGACAATGACTTCAACACAGTAAGTTCTTAATGAATGATGGGAAAATGGAACTGTATTCCCACTTCTCAGAGCCCCTGCTCACCCACCCCTGTCTAGTATGAAAGCCTGAATCCTGGAGGTGGGATCTCAGACCACAGAAAGTCACCACCCTCTGTGAGAGTGGGGCAGGTCAGCACTGACTCAACTCCAAAGAAGGAGCCCCTGAAATAGACCTTCACATTTAGTCAGTCAACAAACATTTATCACCCTCTCTTCCCAAATGTTCTGGGGTCTGCCCTGATCACCTGGAATCCAGGAATGTAATTTTCCTTATGAATTTCTGCCCTTCAACAAGGTGGATCTTAAAGCCCTTGTGGTTGCGTTTGATGATGGGATCATAGACTTTAGACCTGGAAAGGATTTTAAAATGATCTAGTCCCAACATTTTACAGAGTGAGGAACCTTATATGGAGGAACAGAGAATGACTTGTCCAGAGTTACACAGGGGTTGTTGAAGACTTGGGAAGGCAAGACTTGAGGGAGCAGGCCCATGGTGGGCTGGTGTAAAGGCAATCAGTAGGTGAAAAGATCTTTCCCACCCATTTGAATAGGCTCCAGGTGGGGCCAAAGAAGGGAGGTCTGATTAGAGACAAGCCCAGGCCCTTTTACTAATTAGGTGTGAAGCTCCAAGCTGGTTAGCACTGTTCTTCCTCTCTCCCCTTCAGAACCTCCCTTTGCACCTTCAAAGGGCTGTCAAAGTGAATACCATGTCAGCATCAGCCACCTCCCCACCCCAACTGCCTCCCACACTTCTCCGACTTTCAGTTACAATCCCCATCTCCTCCCAATAAACAGTTCTCAGGGAACTCTATTAAATCACCCTGAGGATAGAGTGGATACAGAGGTGGGCCTGGAGTCAGAGAGACCTCAATTCAAATCCAGCCTTGGGCATTTATTTGACTTGTGACCCTGGCCCAGTCAATTTTCCTCTGTCTGCCTCAATTTCCTCCCCTATAAAAATGGGGATAATAATCATTATATATATATATATATATATATATATAATATATAAATGGGGATAACAATCATAATATATAATGTAATATAATGTTATATTATATATAACATCTTTATATAATATCTATATATCTATAATATAAACATAATAAATAAATAATAAATAGCTCTGTCTTGTAGGGTTATTGTGAAGATCAACTCTGATATGTGTAAGGTGCTTAGCAGTACTTGGTATGCAGAAAGCACTTAATATATGCTTGCTTCCTTTTTTCCAAGGCCTCTCATTAAATCTTCTCCTAATTCCTGAACGATAAGTAATTTCCCCTTCGTCCCTATCTCTTTCAGTTCATATCTTCTCCTTCCCCCACCAGGTTTCTACCCATCCTGCTCCAAAGACCCCCTCTTTTCTGTTCTCCTTCCCAAAATGATGGTGAGAAATGGAATCCCTAGTTCTCCTCACTCAGAAAAAAAGGTGTCCCTGAGCATCAGGCCCTCTTTCTCCATCTTTTTTAAAACTATCATCATTATTATTATTCATCTCTTCCTCTCAGGACCAGTCCTGACCTTGTGCACAAGGGATGCCTGGTGACCAATAGGAGCACCGGGTTCCCTTGCCATCTTTCTCTGGGTTCTTTCTTACCTGACTTTTGGCTTCTTCTGAAGTGCTATTTTGAGTCCCTCAGTTCTGACCACACTATACTGCTGGAGGATTCCCTGAAGCTCCATTTTCTAGAAACCTGAGTCCACAGAGGAGGTAGAAGCAAAAGCACCTAAATGAAAGAAAATGGCATTGATCATAGGGTAGGTTTGGACAAGGGGAACTCTGGTATCCCTTAGAACTTTAGAGTGAAGAAGGAGGGAGAGGGTTGGCAATAAGGAAGTTTGAGAGAAGCAGGAAGCCCCCAGGGCCCTAAGGGCAGTTGCTAAAACCAGAGCCAATGGTATTAGCCTAAGTTCTGGTTGATCAGATGATGTTCTAGTCAATAGGATGATGGCTAAGGATTGTATAAAAAGAGAGAACAGAGCTTGGAGAAGCAGACATGGTGGAAGCAGAACCAGCAGAAGCCGGAGCCATAGAAGCTGAAGGAGTGGAAGCTGAGGAGCAGAAGAAGCTGAAGCAGCAGGCGCTAAAGAAGCAGAGAAGACTAAGGAGCAGCCGAGGCTGGAGAAACTGAGGATTAGGAGGAGCAGAAACTGAGAACTTGGGACCAGTGAGTGATCTTCTTACAGGAGGGCCCTAGCATTGGGGGGAAGCATAAGTACGGTTTGGCTTGCTGCCATAATATTTTTCTGTAACCTCCTGGTTACTATTGTTAAGTGGACTTATTGGTTCTGGAAGGTTTTGGCCACAATATTGAATTGGGGGCGTTGGTCCTTGGGTCTGGTACTTTGGAGCTTGAATAAATGCTTTAATTCTTCTGCCTTCTACTTAGAGAATTCTTATATCCTGCAATTCTGAACCATTCAGGCATGCTCATGGTCTTTTTCCAAGTCCTGAACTTTGCTTTAATGATGTGGATGGATAAGCAGGGAGAGGGATAGGGAGCTTATTCCCAGCTCCTCTCACCCTGCCCTGTTCACCTGGGCCCAGTTGATGTGTCCTCCTGTGGGAAGCCCCCTCTGCCTTCTTGTAAGGTTAATAGGGACTAAGATCTTCCCTGCTCATCAATAGGCTTCATGTGGAGCCCATTGAAAGAAGCTTGCTTGTAGGAAGGCTTACACACCTTTTGCTAATTTCTAATTAGGCTCTGAGTCAGGAGGATTCTGGCTCTGAGCCTATTAGCTGAAAGAGTACATATTCTGAGAGGTGGGCTTTTGCTTCAGGTGCTCACTTACAAGAAGGATCTTGTGATTCCCTGGTGGAGACTCTGAGTGGTTGTATGTTCAGAGCTCCCTGACTGCTCAGAGGTAAACGCTCTCTCAATTCAGTGATACATGTAAAGTATATAGCAGTATTGCTTTGATTCAGGCATTAGAGCCCTGTCTGTTGGTTTTTATTTTTTTTGCTCTATATTTTGTCTGTTTGTATTTTATGCAATTAAAGAAGATTTTGACCCCTTAAAAAGCCATCTTTCCTAACAAAGCAGATCTAAGAACCTGTGCTAGCAGCCATACTGGTTGTCATTACACTTCCCTTGTCTCCAAGACTTTGTCCTCTTTGGAAGCTGCCCCAGGTTCAAACATTTTTCCTGACCAGCCATAGTACCAGTCCCTCTGAAGGGACTCATGCTTAGCTTCCATCCCCTAGAAGTTGAAGTCAGCTCTGGGCCCACACTGAGGGGTCTCTAAAGACCTGCCTTAGTAGCAAGGACTCTGTATGGGAGAACAAAAGAGTTCCCATTGGGCTTTGCCCCTTTCTCAAGTTTTTTCTTTTCCCTGTTGTTGCTGTTTAGTCATTTTTCAGTCATATCTGATTCTTTGTGACCCCATTTGGGGTTTTCTTGGAAGAGATACCAGAGGAGTTTGCCATTTTCTTCTCCAGTGTCTGCATTTTAAAGATGAAGAAACTGAAGCAAACAGGGTTAAGTGACCTGCTCAGAGTCACACACCTAGTAAGAGTCTGAGGCTGGATTTGAACTCAGGAGATGAGTCTTCCTGATTCCAAGTCTGACTTCTATTTCCCAGGCCTCAGTTTCTTTAACTGTAACATTTGCAGTAAAAGACAAAGTATTCAAGGTGCCAGTCTGGGGACTTATGGGAGGGAGAACCAGGTCTCTTGAGTTCTTGAGCCTCAGTCTCAACTTTCCCATCTGCCTAAGGTGTGGCAGTGAACTTTAGGATTCTGAACCCTTTGATGATCATCCACACTCCTGGTCTCCTTCCTTTGCTTCTTGTCATTTGTCCCAAGCCATGCGGCCACTGATGGAGATGGTGTGATACTTCTTTGTTTTTTTTCTCTGAGAGGGGGACAGTCCATTAGGTCAAGGTGAAAGCCAATGACTAGAAAAAGGCTTTCACAATCATTCAACAAACACTTATCATCCTTTCTGCATGGATTATAGAATCTCAGAGCTAGAAGGACCTCAGGATCTTTATCTATCCCTTGACCTTAGGAGGACCTTCAAATAATGACCAATTAGGAAGATCAGAGGCTTTGTTATCACTAGGCAAGTAAGATTGCTACCTGTGGGTATTAACTTTCATATTGAACTAGAGGATCTAAACCCAAAGGGATCTTTGACCATAGAAGAGTTGGGAGGGACCTTAGAACAGGAGATGTCTGAACTGGAAGGGGCCTGAGGACAGGGAAGGTTGGAGCTGGGAAGGAACTTAAAATGGAGAATGTCAGAGCTGAGGGGCATCCTAGAGATGAGTGTAAATGAACTTCATAATTTTGAAGATGTTGAAATTGATGCCCAGAGAAGAAAATGGCCACGTATTAAGTCTGGGATAGAAGTATAACTAAAGTCTACTTCTCAAAGGTCCCTTCTATTCCAAATCTTCTGACCTTGTGTCCTGAGGGGTCCTTATTTGTGCCAATACTAGACTACTTCTCTGTTCCGCATCAAAACAAAGATTTCTCCTAGGCCAGAGGCCTTCCCTTCTCTCTTTCTGACTCTCAGGACTCAATTCCTTTCCTACCTTTTTTGGAATGGAGCCCAGAAGCTGTAATCACTTGTCTCAATTTCCAGGCTATGATTCTAGGACCTGGAAAGGGAAAAATCAGCTCAGTAGATCAATAAAGAAACACAGAGGGTCTGCCTGAATGAGACTGGGGGAGGGTCAAAGGGAAAGCTGGATTCCTTTCTAGTAGTACTGAGAGAGTTCTTAGTCCAGGCGTCCCTTCCCCTTTCATGGCCCTGTCCAGCTAGCTGGGGTTCTTAACCCTTGGGCTCTCAGCCAAAGAGACAGGAGACTTTGGGTTGTGGGGACTTGAAATTCTCTCCCCTCCTCCTACATAGAGGAGGAGGAGGAGTAATTGGTAAGCCTTTCTACTTTGAAGAAAGTCTAGAGGCAAAATGGCTGCAATCATCCAGTCTTTTCTCTAAAGTTCAATTTTATACCTTCTCCCCAGGGAAGAATCTACAGCAATGTGAGCAAGCTTGGGGCCAATGACAAGGGTGTAATCTTTAATTCTCAGGGTTGACAACTCCTTCAGAATTCATGGAAGGTCCTCCACCCATCTATTCAAACCCTTTCTTGCAGTGCAAATCATACAAGTTAAGGACCAAGCCAAAAGCACACAACAAACACCTGAGACCATTTAACAGACCATTCTAGCTCCCCATTATGATTTTTAAAGCTAAATTTGTATTCGTAACTTTCTTTTAAATCAACACTTATATATGTCAATCCTCCCCATTCAGTTATCCATTATAATAACAAAGAATAAAAGAGAGGAAAAATGTTCACACACTACCTATCTTGGGTGGGAGGAGAAAAATTTGCTTGTTGACTTCACTTGTACAATTTTTTGTTTCTTTACCTTTTTCCTCTTGATGACATATTTCCATTCTCTAATCTCCTTCCAAAGGTTAACTTTTCTTCCTCTTACAAAGGGCTCCCACTTTCCACCAAGAGCAGTACTCCTATCTGTCAAACTATACTATATAGCAGTAGTCATGAAAACTGGTATTTCTTTACCATTAAAGAAGATCAAAGAAATAACCTTGACAAAGAAGAATCAGAAAAAAATAGAGTTCAATAACCGAGTGGTGAATAAATCAGAAAACCTAAATGACTTAGAAAAAACACTTCCTGTGAACTAATCCAACCATTCTAGAGAGCAATTTGGAACTATGCCCAAAGGGCTATAAAGCTATGCATACCTTTTGATCCAGCAATACCACTGCTAGGGCTGTATACTAAAGACATAAAAAAGGGAAAAGGACCTATTTGTACAAAAAATATTTATAGTAGCTGTTTTAAAAAAATAATATTTTATTTTCCTCAATAACATGTAAAAACAATTTTTAACATTCTTTTTCAAAAAATAAGTTTTGACTTCCAAATTCTATCCCTCCCTCACTCTCCTTCTTTCTCCCTAAGATGGTAAGCAATCTGATATAGGTTATACATGTGCAATGATGTAAAACATTTACATATTAGTCATTTTGTATAAGGAAACTCAAAGGAAGAAAGAAAGAAAAATAGAAAGGAAGGAAGGAAGAAAGAAGGAAAGAAAGAGAAAATAGTATACTTCAGTCTGTATTGAGACTCCATCAGTTCTTTCTCTAGATGTAGATAGCATTTATTCATCATAAGTCCTTTGGAGTTGTCTTGGATCATTGTTTTGCTGAGAATAGTTAAGTCATTCACATTTGTTCATCATAAAATTTTGTTGTTACTGTGCACAACATTCTCCTGATTCTGCTGGCTTCATTTTATCAGCTCATGTAAGTCTTTCCAGATTTTTCTGAAACCATCCTATTCAGCATTTCTTATAGTGCAATAGTATTCCTTTATAATCATATACCACTTCTTGCTCAGCCATTCCCTAATTAAGGGGCATTCCCTTAATTTCCAATTCTTAGCCACTACAAAAAGAGCTGCTCTAAATATTTTTGTGCAAGTATTTTTTCCCTTTAAAAATATTTTTTGGTATATAGACCTAATAGTGCTATTGCTGGATGAAAGGGTATGCACACTTTTATAGCCCTTTGGGCATAGTTCCAAATGGCTCTTCAGAATGGTTGGATTAGTTATTTGGACAGAATTTCAAACTACTCTCCCAAATGGTTGGATTAGTTCACAACTCCACCAACAATGCATGAGTGTTCCAGTTTTCCCACATCCCCTCCAACATTTATCATTTTCTCTTTTTTTGTCATATTAGCCAATCGTATGGGTGTGAGATGGTACCTCAGTGTTGCTTTAATTTGCATTTGTCAAGACTGATTTAGAGCATTGTTTCACATGACAATAGATGCCTTGGATTTCTTTGTTTGAAAACTGCCTGTTCATATCCTTTGATCATTTATCAAATGGGGAATGACTTACATTCATATAAATTTGGCTCAGTTCTCTATATATTTGAGAAATGAGGCCTTTATCAGAGACACTGGCTGTAAAATTCTGCTGCCGCCTCGCCCCAGTTTTCTGCTTTCCTGCTAATTTTTGTTGCACTGGTTTGTGCAAAA
This sequence comes from Trichosurus vulpecula, assembly GCF_011100635.1. Lineage (NCBI taxonomy): Eukaryota > Metazoa > Chordata > Mammalia > Diprotodontia > Phalangeridae > Trichosurus > Trichosurus vulpecula. Next base: position 42,803,023 of record NC_050574.1, read on the forward strand.
ACTTTTAATTTTATGTAATCATAATTATCCATTTTACATTTCCTTATGCTCTCTATATCTTGTTTGGTCCCACATTATAGCAGCTCTTTTTGTGATGGCAAAGAATTGGAAATTGAGTAGATGTCCATCAATTGGGGAATGGCTGAACAAATTGTGGTATATGATTGTGAAGGAATACTATTGTGCTCTAAGAAAGGATGAGCAGAATTATTTCAGAAAAATCTGGAAAGACTTATGTGAGCTGATTCAGAGTGAAGTAAGCAGAACCAGGCGAACATTGTACACAGTAACAGAATGTGCGTGTATGTGTGTTTGTCCTTCATTCTCACAGAGGACCATGACATCAGGGAAATGATGACATGACTTGCAGTTGACTTTGATTTGAGTGAGGGAGGGCTGTGAAAGGTCACCAGCCTCACTTTGTCCTCCAGAGCCATTTGGGTCCAGTGGCCTGATATTCACCAGGATGACTGGAGATGGCCCAGGATGCATTAGGAGACCCTGGCCCTTTCAGGCTAAGGTCTTTTCGGGTTCTCACAATAACAGCAACTGTGAATGACGTAGCTATTCTCAGCAATTGAAAAATGCTATCACCTCCAGAAAAAGAACTGATGGAGTCTGAATGTAGCTCAAAGAATACTGTTTTTTACTTTATTTTTTGTATTTTTTTTAAATCTTAGAGAAAAAAAAATCACATACCTTTCATGAGATAGTTATTGGTGAGAGATATGTTTTTAGCCAAATGAGGGATAGATAGTGTCAGGTATAAAAGGTAAAATACATAGTTTTGATTCTGTGAGAGTGAAAAGCTCTGTACAAACAAAATTAATGCATCTAGAGCAAGAAGGGAGATAAATTGAATGAAAAAAATTATCTTTGAATGAAATTTCTCAGACAAGGATATGGTATCCAAGATATCTAGACCACCCACACACACACACAACCAAAGCCATTCCTCAATGGGTCAAAGGCTATGAGCAAACAGTTCTCAAAAGAAGAATTGCCAGCAGTTCACAATCAAACATATTAAAAATGCTCCAAATGATAAACAGTAATAGAAATTCAAATCAAAACAACCCAAAGGTTGTACCTCATACCCAGAAAACTGATAAAGATAAAAGATGGGGATAGTTAATGTTAGTGAAGTTGTAAGAATATTGTCATTCTAGTGCATTGTTGGTGGAGCTGTGAATCAGTATAATCATTTTGGAAAACTGTTTGGAATTATGCAGATAAAGTGACTTAACAAGTTGACCACTTCAAGTTTCATCACCCTGCTGCTCACTCAGCCTTGGATACTCAACACCTTACATCCTTCAGCCTCGGCTCCTCTCTGATTGGAGGGCTGGAGCATGGAGCATAAGCTCTTCCCAAAGCTTTCTTCTATAGAGGGCAGGATTTGGACTTTCAGCTCCTTCTACTTTCCATCTGCAACTCTGCTTGGTTTCAACTCCTCAGAACAAGATACGCCCCATCCCATCTCCCCCTCCAAGTATTCCTTAGGGTCCCACCTTCCTTTTGTGTGTTCTTCTCCCCCCCCTCCATTAGATTGTAAGCTCCTTAATGGAGCTTATTTCTCTTATTTGTATCCCCAGTGCTTAGCACAGTGCCTGGCACATTGTGGGTGCTTAATAAATGTTTATTGAATGGAATTGAACTGAAATGTAGATGTCCGTACATTTTGACCCAGAGGTTCCACTACTAGGCATATACCCCAAGGAATTCTTGAAAAGAAGAAAGTCATCATATACTCTACAATATCAATAACAACACATTTGTGACAGCAAAGAACTGGAAACAAAGTAGATGCCCATTGAATGGAGAATGGCTAAATAAATTGTGGTATAGGAATACAATGGAATATTACTGTGCTACTAGAAATGATAGATATACAGAGAAACGTGGGCAACTGCTTAAGAAAAAGAGATGTGTACAGTTTTTTTAAATAGGTAATTTTAAAATATTTCTATATTTTATAGAATAAAAGGTGATGTTAATTTTTAATAAACTTAGGAGGGCTCAAAACTAACTGGTTAATTAATGAGAAAGATATGGCAATTTGCTTTCAAAATAGAGAAATATTCAAGCATGGCCCTAGATTACCTTCAAATTTGAGATGTTGAGAATTAATTTGGTAACGAGTGAGTTATGTGGGTATTGGGACTATAAACTGTTGATACATTTATCAATTTACTTTACCAACTTGTTTTATTGCCAATTTGTTTTTTCTTAACTTTTAGACCTTTTTACTTACTGTGTCTTACCAACTATTTATTTAGTCAGATAGTCAGTAAATAAAGATTTATTAAGGTCTACCATATGCCTGACACTGTGCTAAGTGTGTGACTGAAGTGGATTGGACAAGTAGGTCATGGGAAGTGAATTGGTTGTGAATATGTACCCTCATATGAGAGCAGGAATTGAGGAAGAGAGAAAAAATGTGACTCACATCTTGAACTCATTGAGAAAGAAAGGGGAGTGACCTGGAGGCTTATAGATAATAGCTACCAGGATTTTCATTGGGTGGTATATTTGGCTGTCATGAACCTCAAAGGAGGAGAGGTTACTGAATGATGAAGGTAAGGAAAAAAACTTGGAGGTGGCAAAGAGAAGCAAGGAGTATTCTAACTTCCCTGCCTCGACTAGTGAGCCAAGAGGAATTAGTCATGGTGTAGCCCAGTCCTATAAAGGGTGGCCAGGGAGACTGTGCCATCTGAGGAGCCAGGTTTCAGAAATAGCTAGTAGATGGAAGCAGTGGGAGAGGAAAAGATTGAGGATGAAGGAAAGTTTGTTGCCAACAGAACGGGCATTCCAGAGGGCACAGTGGCAGGGTGGGTTGTGTTTGTTGAAACTTTGGTGCGGAAAGGTTGGGGGGATGCGAATGAGGAGTCAAGTAATGGCAGTGTGGAATGGAGTTGCGATGATGATCTATAGGAATTAAGAGGTATCAGGATGTTAAGAATACGACCGGGGATGACAATGTTCATCATTGTATGGAGGGTGCCATTCCTCTTCCCAAAGGAGACTGGAGTTCAGTCTGGAGCCAGAATGAGAGGCACATGGTTGGGTGGTGAGCTTGGAGGCCCTATTTCACTATTTCCTTTCCCTTATGATTGAGAGGGTGCAGAAAATGATATAACAGGAAATGGACATCAAACCCACATAGCAGAATAGAGAAGTCCCCATTTCCCTTCCAGTTTTCCTCTTTTTCTACTTCTTCTCACTAGGAACAGGTGCAGCAGGAGACAGAAGACTTGCAGTCAATGGGAAGGTTGTTCCTCTTTGCGCTGGAGGTTTTCTACATCTCAAGGGGGAGACTGGGGTGGCAACAGGAGGTGGAATTTGCCTTGTGCTGGCACAAATGAAAATCATTGCTTTGGAGCACTGATATACTTTCCCATTTTTAAACATCAATACTAAATAGTGTTGATAGTTAATGTATTATAACATACTTTGAGGCCCTTTCATTCTTATTTTTAAACATTATTTTCCTTGAGGTTCTAGAAGCTATTGTTCCTCTAACTGAATTTTGTTAATATGTTGTCCTTCTCTATAAAGTAAGCCATTGGTAGTTGATAGTACAACAATAAATCTTTAAATTAATTTAGGAAGTATCATTATTTGTCATTAAATTGCCTCCTTCTAACCATAAATAATTGATATGTCTCCAATTACTTGTCTTCCTTTATTTCTGTAGAGCGTTTTTAAAAAATTCTATTTATAATGTCTTGAATGTGTCGTGTCAGATTGACTCAGATATTTGATGCATGTTGGAATCGCTTTGAATACAATTTATCTTTCTCTTGCTATCTTGGAGGTATTATCAGCTCCCATGGGACTCCCATACAAAGAATGAAATAATCCTTACTTGCTCTAAGCTTATATCACAAGGGAGACAAGTTAATGAGCATATACAGAAGACAATAAAAACAAGGTAATTATGAAGGGAGAGCCCTTGTAGTTTGGAGAATCAGAAATGACTTCAAGGTGGGTTGTATGGGGTGTTCAAGAGGAATGGCAACTCTGGTATGAGGGCTATTCTTCCACCTTTGGTGTCCACCTGTTACTCAATTCTCACCTGTGGTTCCAAGAAGCCATAGCTTTTTCAGTGACAATACCCTGGTAAAACCATTTCAGCAGACAGGCTAAACCAAGTTGAGGGCAACCGAAGGGTCTTAAACTTGTCAGACAGTTAGGGATATATCTATCCCAAGCATGTAAAGACTTTTCCCAGTGGAATGAGAGGATGGAAACAATTTGTTCCAATGGCCATGAAGGTGGCTGAAACAGGAGCTATGGAGCACTTAGAACTTAGTCAGACATTGATAATGCCAAGGTCACTCGTTGCATCCTGGGCCATCGCCAGTCATCTTCACTTTTGTCTTGCTGCTGGACTGTGATGACTCTGGAAGAGAGAGTGAGGTTGACGACTTTGTGCATCTCTGCTTCACTTGAATCTAATTTGCGTGCAAGTCAAGACATCACCTGTGATGTCATTGGTCCTCTTCTAAAACAAAGGATGAAAAACAACAAAATGTAGTGGTGGTACAGTGGATAGAAAGCTGAACTTGGAATTAAGAAGTACTGAGCCTCAGACATTTACCTAGTCATATGACCCTGGGCAAGTCACTCAATCTCTCTTTGTCTCACTTCCCCTCACCTGTAAAATTGGGATAATAATAACACCTATCTCCCCAGGTTGTTGTGAGGATCACATGAGATAATATTTGTAAAGTGCTTTGCAATAAACCACTATATAAATATGAGCTATTATAATGAAAAAAGAGAGGAATTCCATAGGGCAGAGCCAAGTATGAAATATATTGTAGGGTGGGGAATACCTCCCATGCCCGAAATGAACTCTCTTTACCTCAACTTCTTTTCAATGCTAAATTGAACAACATTCTCCCTTTTTGATGCCCATAGTCATCAGTCTATTATCCCTGAAATTGCCTTGTATTTTCTCTGTAAATGTAACACCCTGAAAAAAAAATTAGACCATTTTAAGTCTAAGGGGAAATATAGTGGCCCCTAAGATCCGCTTCTTTTCCTTTTTTGGCTTTAGAGGGTTTATTTTAGATGAAAAGTTTTGAGTTCAGTCACAATTGTTCTGACCCACCCATTAGGAAAAAATCCTAACACCTAGGCAGAGATTAGATAACCTCTTTGTAGCTGAGGCAAAATTTAGCTTACTGGAAAAATTTGAGTAGAGAAAAAGTAGATTGTATTATAGTGTTTGCGAATAGGCATCTGCAGGGGAAATTAGGGAAAGAGCCAATCTTTTCTTGAGACTTCCCTTAGCCTGCATCCTCCTTTCTTCCATGCTCATCCAGCCAAGCACTTACCTTGACTTCTCACTTCTCTGCCACCCTCAGTTCTCCCTTTGATCCATCCTGCTCTGACCGCTGGAATCTGGGTACTTAGAATCTCTTCTTCCTCAGTTCTGTGATAGCAGCTCCCTTTATACAAAGTGCTGAGGGAATGACCCAGCCTCTCACACAATGGATTTGATCAATTTCATGAGGTTTAAGTTCTGATTGGTTGATTCAATCAAAAAAGGGTTTGTGCCTAGTTAAAGAATAAGAGTCAAATAAGAGCTAAGTTTCAACCTCATCCATATAATATATATATGTGTACATACATATACTTGTGTGTATGTGTACATACACACATTCACACATATGTATGCATACACAGACATATCTACATATATATATAATATATATACACATTACAATGTACTAATATGTGTACTTGTAATTTCCTCCAATAGAATAGATGCTTCTGGAGACACAGTTTCATTTTTGTCTTTGCATCCTCAGTTCTTAGTATGTAATGGATTCTTAATAACTGTCTATTGATTGATTATTTTCTGTCATTGTTATGTGTTTTTGCATTGTGATGGAGAAATGCTAAAGGCTTCTATCAATGCATTTTATATGTTGATACTTGCACTGAGGCTGTTAATCACATCAACAAATCTTTTGCTATTTCTCTAAAGTTTTCTAAGTCATCTATCATGTCATCTGCATATAGGAACTGTTTCATGTCTTACTTTCTGAGGTTAATGCCTTGACTCTTTTTTTGCTTTTCTTTTTGCTATAGCTAGTATTTTTTAGAATTATGTCCAGTAATAGTCAGGAAAAGGAGCACCCTTATTTTACCCATGTTTTTATTGGGAATTTTTTTGTATTTATCCATTGCTAGTCATTGGTTTTAGGTGCGTACCATGATAACCATGGGCAGCTAGGTGGTGGCATTGTACATAATGGAGACAGGAAGATTCATCTTCCTGAGTTCGAATCTGCCCTCAGACATTTAGTAGGTGGTCTTTACCTAATTTCTGTTAAGCTGCTGCTCAGTTTTCCCAGGAGTAATTATCTAATTTGCCTTGGTAGAGGAAGCTCCTCCCTGGAAGCTTCTTACGCTGGATGAAATTGCAGGTCTGGTTTTCTAAAATGCCAAAGAAAGAGTCTCTTCTCCCACCTCTAGTTTCTGTTCTTGGGTTGGTTGACCATTTTCTGCTATGCTTGTGTATTTCTCTGGTTTGATCAGAACATTGAGTCTGCCCCATTGTCCTCCTTTTGTAAACTGCTTAACCAGCACCAAATATTTTTGATCATTACTACTTTATAATGTGATTTGCGATCTTCTGATTCTAGGCTTCCTTTCATGCCTTCCATATTTCCCCCTTTCTCTAGTTCTTATGATTTGTTCCTCCAAATGAATTGTTATTATTTTGTCTAGTAACCCCCTGGTAATTGGGTTGAGATAGCATGAAGCTGGCACAATAACTTGGACAATGTCCTAATTTTTATTATATGGAACAGTCCAGACATAAACATTGGATATCCCTATAATGATTCTGATTTTGTTTCAATTCTTTGAACACCATTTTGTATTTTTACATATTCTGTAGGTGTCTTGGTAAGTAAAATTCCAAATGTTATTTGTGTTTCATAGTTACTCCCAATAGAATTTCTATTTTTTTTCTTCCCACCTCTTGTTAGTAATCATAAGAAATGTTGACGATTTTTAGAATTTAGGACACTATGGACAATATAAAGACTTTAAACTCACAAAAGTTATGTGTTTGCCAATGAATTTTTCAGTAAGAAAGTGTATTATTTGAACTGTCCACTAGATGGGACTATGATCAAGCCACCACCCAAGTGATTTCATCAGATGTTCGTAGATAAGGATTTAATAAGTGCCTACTATGCGTCAGGCAGTGTGCTGTGGGGGATCTGGGGGGTGGTGGTGGGGGCGGGATACACAATACAATTCTGAGTGGTTTGGAAAGTTAAAACTTACGCTGTTCAGGTTCTGAATTTTGATTAAAGTATGGTTTATATTGATGACAAATTCCTATTTCTACCTCCATCTCACATTTATATTGATTAGAGATTTCTATTTCTACCTCCATCTCACATCTGCCTCCATCCCATTTCCACTTCCTTCCCATATTGTTATTTCCAAACAATACCTACACATACTAGACTCAGGTAATCAGTACATAATGGCCACAAAGTGTATTAGACACAGCAAAAAGAAAAGAAACAGAAACTGAAGCATGACCACATGTTACTCTCTGCTTAGATTCCTTACAGCTGCCTTTCCCTATCTCAAGTGGGACTGGAGGTCATTTCCAAAATGCACTTGCCTAGAGATCACAGAGAGAAAATAAGATGTGCATGTGTGCGTGCTCACGTGCGTGCATGCATGCGTGTGTGCGTGTGTGTGTGTGTGTGTGTGTGTGTGTGTGTGTGTTGAGGGAGGAAGGGGTGTCCATGGCCCCAGTTCTGTATCTCAGAATTTAAACAGTGAAGGCTATTTCCCTATGTCTTGCTTACAGATCCACTGTTCTTCGAGGCAGCTGACAGTGATGGTACTTAGACCCTCCTCATATTTGGTCCCAGCTTCTGCTCTAAATCTTGAATCATCTATAACATTGGTCACAGTCAGTAGAGGATTATTCTATGGCCTCCACTCCTAGACTTAATTCTATTATCAGTCTCAGATCAAATAAAATAATATTTAGAAAAAGTGCTTAGCACTGCTCCTGGCACAGAGAAGATCCTATATTCCCTTCCCATCAGCTCTCCAGCTTCCAGAGCTATCACCTTAGATAAGGTTCCAAGTTACAGGAGCCAACAACCCAGCTGTCTGACTTCCACAGTCTATTGCTACCTCGTCCCTATGGTGAGCACAGAGTCTCACTCTGACTCCCTGAAGAGCTGATGAGAAATGTCTCTCAAGTGCAGAGTAAGAGGGAATAAGGAGCCCTGAATTCTTCACACATTCTTACGTTTCTCATCACATTCTAGAGTCTCATATTTTGTTTCCCTCTAAGGGAAATTTCTGAGCCATTTCAGCTCCCACAGAGATGAAATGCCATTGCTAAACAATCTGCTGGAAATATATTGTATATCCTGCAACTTTAAAAAAAATTAATTGTCTCAACTAGATGTTTTATTGATTTTCTAAAGTTTTCTAAATAAATCATTCTATCTTCAAATAGAAAGCATTTCGTGTTTTCTTTGCAGATGCTTATTGTCTCAGTTTCCTTTCTTAAAAAAATTATTGCTATGCAAAGATGGGAGCTCAATTGAATGAATGAATCCAATCACATACGTACACACTTAAAGTCATGCGTTAATGAGGGGAGAACGTGTCTCAAGACAACAACTAATCAGTCAAAGTCTTGAGGATAAATCTGAAATTAGTCTTTGATCAAATAAGTGATATTGCACTGAGTGTTCCAATTGATTGAGGGAGCATAATCAAACCCTAGAGGTTTTCTGTGAAATAAAAGCTTCAGGCCTGAGAATTGAGAGTGAGAGGGGATGTGATGGAATGGAAAAGAGGTGGGGAAGGGGAAGGGAACCACGATGGAGGGGAAGGGGAGCACCTCACCTTCACCCTCAGAGGAGATCACCTTCCATTCCACACTATTGGAGGGCCTGAGTAGTCCTCATCTTCTTTTTTGAATAGTAGTGGTGTCCTTGTAACACCCGACAATAGTATCGGCTTTGAGGAACAAGGACAAATTTCCAGAAGCTGTGAGTTACCCTCTGCCACACTTCTTGTCTAAACCTGAATCCGCTTTCCCCAGTATTCTGTGTGTATGGGTGAGAGAATGTGCCTTGTTTGAAGGATGATGTTTTACACCAATGTACCTACTATACAAGCTTAGTAAATATCCCTTTCTAAAAGCTGATTAAGTCTGTCTGACTAATTGACAATCAACCTATAGTCATAGGGAGAGAGCACATACCAGTGGAGCACCCAAGTTTTAAAATACTAAAAAAAAAAAAAAACCCACCCCCAAGTCCTCAGAGTTATCTCTGAAACTTTTAGGAGGGATATAGAAACCATGCTCTTAAGACTCAGCTCATCAGTGTGAGGAAGAATCAGGACAGCCATCCCAGAGGGTGTGATAGGTCTATAATGAACATTTCTTTTATCACAGCCAAATATTTAGTCTCCAGGTGTCTGCTGTCTTCTCTATTAGAGCACCAATGTGGAGGGACAGAGAGCTGAGTCAAGAGTAGGGTGATATGGCTTGTGTCATTCTCAAGATGGAAATCCTAAAGATGACTAATGAGGACTCAGTAACCAGTTTTACCAATGTGGGGTTAAGTGGATCATGATTACCCTTGGGAAGATTAGGAGTTAAATGGATTCTTGGTGCAGTCAGGGACAGGAAACATATCCATATTCTTACTAGGTTGAAAACAGCATGCAGCAGGCCAGCAGCCAATTTTATCTTGCTCCTTTGGCCATATCCCACCTCTTAAGCAGTTTCAGTTGAAAATATATAAAAAGCCGTATGAAGAAAGCCATGGCATGAACAAATCTCCTGCCACCTTTTGCCTTCTTTTTCCCTTGGAACACCTGTACCCAAATCAGATGTAATTGGGTGTTTCAGTGTTCTGGTCCACAACATTTGGTATAATTAGCAGGATTCCCAGGAAATGAACTGGAGAAGGGAGAAATGTTCCAAGAAGATGCCCAATGGCTATCTACAGCAATGTGGGCACCAGTCATATGAATGATTGATTTACGTGGGCCACTTAGGGAATACGGGGAGGGAGAATGCCCATAAGGGTTGAGTACTCTGCTAACCAAGATAAAATTGCTGGAGATTGGAAAAGAGGCTAGGCTAGCAATTTAAAGAGAATAATGGTCATTGCTAATTGCTTTGCATTATATCACTAAGTGACAGTTAGCTACTGAGGCTCAGGTGTGTGAATTAGAAAAACAAAAGATATGCAGAACACAACCTTCCAATAGAGTGAAAGAGGAGAAAAATACCTCTCTACTTTAGCGTGTCATTTTTCAAGGGTTAGAGACCATCAATTACCAAGAGTTAATGGAAGAGCTCTCTTAACAGCTAAGAATTGAGACCATGGGACATGAGTCCCTTGAGAAAATGTATTCAGATGATGGTGGGAAGTTGGAGGGGGAGATAGAAAATGGGGACTCTCTGCAATCACATCATGTTAGACTGATATTAGCCAGGTAAAGCAGAGGAGTGTTGGGAATGACCAAGGCCCTTTACTTCCAGCACAATCTGTCCTGAGCCTCAGAGACTATATCCCAGGGGAGCCAATAGATTTGGTAGCCAGATTGTACCAGTAATGAAAGGAATCTGTTCCTGGATGGATAGTTTGGTTATGGGAGCATGGAGCAGGTGGAATGAAGTTATTTGGGCCCAAGGTTGAGAAGATGAGGGGTATTACCACACACCCAGCCTTATGACAGAGATTGCATGGCCCAAGATGAATTCAAGGGAATCATTGTTTCCTTTTAGAATGGATTATTAGAACCTGTAGGGATGCTTGGCTGGACCCTACTCATGACAGTAGAATGGACTCCCTGGAGGAGTGTGGAGGAAGTCTAGGCCACCATTAGAGAAATGGTCATGTAATCTGTTGTCTATGCCCCTGAGTTACATGGGCCTGATGCAAACTGTATACAGCTGGATGAAGAACAAACTTTTAAAGTTAGCTCCTGCTTGTTGGAAGGTACCTCTGTTAGCTGTTTTAGCATCTCTGGAAGACGCATCAGCCAATAATTAGGAGGAAGCATTATCTGATTTGACCAAGATCTGGGATCTAAAGCCCACCAGAAGAAGACTCATGCAAGAGAAGTCAGAAGGACTCCCACGATCAGTGGGCCAAAGAGGGAAGCAAATATGGCTGGATTTGATACTAGCCATGAGAAGAAATGGATAGGCTATACAATGAAGCAGTAGTAAAGAGGTGGAGGCAATATAACTGAAAGATCCTATCAGCTCGTCTTGAGGAAAAGGAAGCCCCAGACATGGAGACAAAAGCCTGTACCCCTCCCCCACTGCCCGGAAGTCACCCAAATCTATAAGGGGGTAGAGGTCAAAAACCTCCCCAAGAATAAGGTGGATTGAGGGATCCCATAGGTCATATGTAGAAGTAATCTGACATTGGCATAACAAACAGTACTCATCCTAGTAGATACTGGGTTTGAATGCATCCTTATTCATGGAAATCCACATAGTTTCCTTGGTTCCATGGTTACTTTGATGGTGTAACACTAAGGTTGTGTTATAAGTGGGGCATTCTCCACCCCAAGAACATCTTGTGCATATTTCACCAATTGCTAAAAACATTAGAAGAATATGTTTCTAATTAGGGGCAGCCTTGCAAATGACTGTGGGGGAATTCCAGTTATGTGTAGGAATGGTCAGGCTTTTGGGGTTTTGCCAAATGTCCCTTTGCTTGTCTCTCCCCCCTGGAATTGACTAAAATAAATATCATATGGAAAACCCAGAACCCTTCTGACAGTCTAGTCCTGTGGAAAAAATCCAACCGTACTTGGAGAACGACAGTAGATTATGGTGAATTATGCAAAGTTCCTCCCCCAGTACATGCCACTATCCCAGACATAGTTACTATCTTAGAGAGATGGACCACAAAAGTGGGGGAATGAAATGTTGTGCTGGATGTAGCAGAGGAGTCACAAAAACAGATTGTGTTCACACAGGAAGGACCATGGCCTTGCTATGGTCTGGTCACCCATAAGCTGGATGCCATACCAGTTTCTGTAGGTCCTGCCATCATCAGCTTAATCATATCATGTTAACATATGATGATTTGCCTTTATGATAGCAGTGTTTTGACTGACTTCAAAATATTCTCTTCAAAAGGGGCAGACAGTAAACCCTAGCAAGGAGAAGTTCCTTGGTGTGATGTGGTCAGGTAAAACATGGGTTATCCCCAAGGCTGTAATGAATAGAATTCCAGCTTGACTTATTCCTGCTATTGAAGGAAATTCCCCTACTATTGGGGATTGTTGGGATATTGGAGGGGTTCTATCCTCCATCTTGCCTGATGCTCATTGCCACTGTATGCCATTATTAGGAAAGAGACAGAGTGGGAACAGGGCAATAACCAACAATCTGCCTTCACTAAAGCTTAAGCATTGGTGGCACAAGATAGTTCTGCAGACTGTAGTCTCCCATAAGGATTAGATTTTGCTACATCTAATGAGGGATCTGGTCAGGCCCGGTGGCAGCACCCCTAACCTAGGATACATCGGCCCCTTGGGTTCTGGTCACCAGTGATGGGATGAATGGATAATTGCTTGCCAAAACTCACTTCCTGTATGGCACAAGCCCTGACCCTAATTAAATGGCACCCTTAGTTAGTGAAAGGGAGCCCTCAGTCCAATAACCCTTTAAGCACAGAATGGTCATAATCTCACTCTTTTTGCTCATTTAATATTCAGTTTACGTTTATTGTCATCTGATCCCATTGGGAATGTGAGAACCAGTCCATAGATTAGCTGCACCACGTGGCCAATGAGGAACAGTGCTATGACTGGATCTGCATGGCTATGTCTGTCCATGGTCATGGAGGAGTATCTTGGAGAGATGAACCACTGACAGGCAATGACTCTTGTGACCTAGAAACTTTTGTTAATGAAACTAAGACCATGCAATGTGCTCTAACTAACATTTTCCCCATATACCATGCATAAGGTGTGCTGTATGCTTATGATTTACAGATAGCATGGCAACCAAAGCCCTTAGGCCCCTGTTACATCTTCCCTCACCCTAGGGGCATTCCAGAAAAGGTCAGCATGAGGATTATTGGGGCCAGCCACGAAGGGGTGGGTTGTGGGTTAAGTGGATGATGGTCACAGTTAGGAGCATTATGGATTAAATGGATCATGGTTGCTGTTAGGGGCAAGAAACTCATATATATCCTAGCTGGATCAAAAATGATGTGTGGCAGGCTATGAGTCAGTTCCATCTCAGTTGAACTTTCACAAATTCTGCTTTCTTGGTGACATCCTACATGCTTTAGCTCATCTCATATCCCCCCTCCTGACCCCAACCCAAGTAGCTTTAGTAAAAAAAAACAAAAACAAAGCAAAACAAAAAACATGTCTGCCAATGCTTGCTGTCCATCTCAAAGTGCTGTTACAGGGGCTCCTATAAGTCAATTCCCGAATAAAGATTGGATTCACCACTTGGGCTTTGTGTGATTCTTTCCTTGGATTCTCTGCATCAGGAGCAGATACAATTCGGCACTTTGGTTTCCCAGTCCACAATGGCCAGTTCTTTCAGTTGCCCCAAGATGTTTTTCTAGGCCTAGGCTTGAAATCCTCAAAGGAAGTGGGGGTTTTCTCATCATTTTCTCATTTTTCTGGGTTTGAACACCAAAATTTTGGTATCGTAAGGGGCCACAGAGGCCACCCAGTCTAGTCATTGGCTATCTGAAAATCTCCTTGACACCCAGTATAACAAGTGGTCATCTAGGCTTTACTCAGATGCTTTGTCCTCTATTTCTATTCTGTCTTTACCAGTCCAGAGAGCATCATCATGGAGAGAGAAAACAGACTTAAAGAAATGAGTGGATTTCCCTTCTCTCATTTCTCTATCACCATCCTCGCATCCCTTCTTCGATTCTCAGCATAGGTTTATTTGGCCTTTATTGTTGTAATTAGCAGATAAAAACAACAACAATAACAATTTATTGCTGTAATAAACATAATTCAGTGGTTTTAGCTTATGCTCACTTTGAATTCCTTACAGGACCATGCCGTGCGTTTGCATTGATCCTTGTGGAATACAACAGAATACAGTGCTTGCCATGTTTTAGCCTGTCTTTGTACCCCCAGCCCTTAGCATGGGGCCTGGCACATTTTCTTGTTCAGTCATTTCAGTCTTGTAAACTCTTTGTGACCCCATTTGGGGTTTTCTTGGCAAAGATACTGGAGTGGTTTGCCATTTCCTTTTCTAGTTTGTAATTTCCTTAATCAAAAAAAAAGCCTTCATAAATGCTTCCTGAATGAAATCAAGAAGTCCTGGCTGGGTTCAAATCCGTGTGATCAAGGGCAAGCCACTTAACCTCAACTTCCCCATCTGTAGAATGAGGATATTAATATGTATGTTTCCTTCCACCTTTGTTGTGAGGCTCAAATGAGAGAATAAATGTGAGATGCTCTAGGAAAATTACAGAGCTGATAAATAAACATCACTTATCACCATCGTTCCCCTCTACCTGCCCTTGCTTCCAGCTCTATCTGTGTCATTTAAAAATCTTAGTTGGATGATAAGTCCTTTGTCCATCTACACCACTTTGGACAACTCTCCCTTTTCCACCGTATGAAAATTGTTTCTCTCTATATCTTTGGAACTTAATTTTTGGGAGCTTTCTCTTTCCTAGACTGATTTCCCTTTTTGAATTTTAGGTCATGAATTTCTACCTACCTTATGAATTTGCTTTCCACATATTTTGCGTGCATATCACACTATGTCCCATTTTCCTCTCCAATATTATAAGTTCTAAATGGAAATACCCACTTCTTGCCAAGTTTCCATAATTTCTTGTAACAACAATGTTACTAGCAGCTACTGTGGGGGTGTAAGGCCAATAACACCAGCACACAGGAAGGCTGCTAGCACAGGCTCTTTGATCTGCTTTTCTAAAGGAAAGCAACTTTAAGGGGTTAACAATCTTACTTTAATTAAACATACATATATCATTCAGTTAGTTCAGGGAAAAAAGTCAGAAGCCTGAACTTCAGCGAAAATACAAACAGAAACTACATGCAGGAATTACAAGTAAAGAAAACAACACAAATCAACAGACAGAGATTCTAGCTGTCTGACCATTACATACACATAGTTACTATAGAGAGAAGCATCAACATCTGGCTTTTCAAAGCTGGGGGTGGGGGGGCTACTTAATGGCTACCCAGAGTCTCATCTGGCTACATCACACAAACACTCTTCCCATGAGTGAGCCCCCAAAGCAAAATGTTAACCTCAGAGTATATATACACTTCTTCGGGGTCAGAGGGCAGCACCACCCTCGTGACCCAGGCTCATGTGACTCAAACTCATGTGACTTAGGCTTTCTTGTGACTTAAGCAGATCATCAAAGACTCTTGATTCAATCAAAGGCAAGACTCAAAGGCACTTGACTGCCTTAGTGCTGAGAAGAACTAGAACTCCAAAAGAAAAAAAACAGCAACAAGTCCCACTTTGCTTGCCCTTACATTTCTACATAAGCAACCATTTCCTTCTTATTGACAAGTATCTGATCCAGAGCAGAAGGTCTCCTCATTACTTCCTTTACCTCTTAAAGATAAATTTATTACTGAGGTAATTCATTAATTAAAGCAAACAGGATGGAACAGATCACCTTTGGTGATCAAGAGGATGCTGGTGACCTCAGAAAGAGGTATCAGGAGAGTGGCAAGAGACAGATTACACATGTGGATGCTCTCTCACAAAGGCCCACCAGAAAAGCTATGGAGGATTCAAGTTATTCTAAGGGTCCTCAGCCAAATGAAGTCACAGCTTATGAACCTAGTTTGCCAGAAGTCGAGATTAATTTGAAGCAGAAACACTCAATGAAATAATGTAGTAAGAAAGTTGCAGTTGAAAGTCTTGAACTGCCCCTCCCAACACACACAGCCTGCCACCCAAACCCAAAATACGTTCCCTTCCACAAATATACCAATGAGAAGAGTGGATATGTATAAGAATTATGGGGGGCATGCACACATGTGGAGATTATGTGTAGCCAATAGACAAGCATGGAGAGGTGACTTATGATTTTTACATTGTAGAGCTACTAATATTTTCCAGTGATGTCATCACATTGGCTGCTTTCCAGTTTGCCCACTCCTTCTGAGTTTTGCATCTCTGTTCCTCTGTAGTAAGAGGCACACCTCCAGTTCTCCCTGTCAAGTGGGTTATTTATGCTGCCCCCCAAGAATATTAGGAAAACAATATTATGAAAACAAAGGCCATATTAGCAACAAAACCCACAAAATATTATATGATTATTTCAATAGATGTAGGAAAAAAGCTTTTGACAAAATGTAATACCTATTCCTGTTAAAAACATTAGAAAGCATGGGTATAAATGGAGCTTTCCTTAAAATTATAGGTATTTAAAATCAAAAGCCAGCATTATCTGTAACGAAGGTAAGCTAGAAAACCTTCCAAAAGATTAGCACTAAAACAGAGAGGTCCCTTATCACTATTGTTATTCAATATTGTACTAGAAATGCTGGCAACAGCAATTAGACAAAAAAAAAAGAAATTGGAGGAATAAGCAGAGGTAATGAGGAAACAAGACTAAGACTATTTGCAGATGATATGATGGTATACTTAGAGAACCTTAGAGAGTCAACTAAAAAAACGAATGCAGAGAGTAACTTCAGCAAAGCTGCAGAATATGAAATAAATTTGCATAAATCCATCAGGACGTCTGAAGATTACCAGCAAAACTCAGCAGGAAGAGATAGTAGGAGAAATTCCATTTAAAATAACTCCAGGCTATATAAAATACTTGGGAGCCTACTGCTGAGACACACAGAGAAACTATTTGAACACAGTTTTCAAACACCAACTTACACAAATTCAGATCTAAATAACTACAGAAATATTAATTTCCAAGATGATAAAAATTATAATACTTCCTGAATTAATTTTATCAGTGACATACCAAACAAACTACCAAAGGACTGTTTTATATAGCTAGAAAAAAAATAATAAAATTCATCAGTAAGAACAAAAAGTCAGGCAGGCTTGGAACTCAGCAATTCCCAACTAGAAGTTCAGCATTCTATGCATCATACCACCTATTCTCCTCTAGACTGACCTCTCCTCAAGGAAGAAAAAGCATTGAGCTGGGGTCCCCTCTCCACTCACTCTGATATTTGGGTGCTTTGAGGCTTTAGCTTCCTAAAAGAATGGAGGAAATTGGCAAGTAGGTTGGGAAGGCTTTAAGTGTTAAGCTACAAGATTGATGGTTGAGCCTGCTCATCCTTCCACGAGGAAGACCTAGCACCTCAGCCAAAGATTCCTACTGAGCCACAATCTGGAAGCCCAGAACAGCTCTGCAGTTTCATTCCCAGTGAAGTATTGTCTAGTAGTGACCAGAAATTACTCCAGGGTCAGCAAAGTATTGCTGAGGAGGAGCCATGGAAGACCAGCAGGGAGCAATGCTCAGCCTAGACCAGATGTTTGGTAGAGACCACATGGTACTTGATGCCAACAGGGATCAAGGGCCTTCCAAGGATACAGGTCTGCCTAAGACAGATTAAGGGCAGCAAAATGATCTCACAAGAAGAAATTGGCTGCCCCAAAGCACTGGAGGCATGAGTTGTCCCCTCCATTCTTGTGCCTGGGTCTCAAATGCTTCCTACATATGCACCTCTGCACCTCTATACATATATTCCTTATCTGGGTCCACTCTTTTCCACAGATGGTGTGTGTGTATATATATAAAAATATAAATATAAATATACACACATATATTATATATATACACATACATATACATATGTATGTATGTATTTGTGGGACTGTGGACCCTAGTTTTCTAAGGGAAATGTTTTAATACTACTAATTAAATCCTTTTGCTTTGAATTGATTGTGTCCTCTGTCTGACTAGCAAGGTAAATGCATGGGTGGGGGCTCATGAGTTCTGATTTTTAGTGGATTAGGAATCAAAAGCCATCTTGAACCTGGTGTATGTAGTTTTGTCTGAGGAATCCACCTATAAGTCGAGGATGCTTCCCCCAATTGCCACAATGGTGAAGGGGAGATGAGAGATGGGAAGGTAGCTTGAGGAGGTTGAAGAGTTTTGAAAGTGGGTTTTGGGGAGAACACAACTGACTCCATTTTGTCCTGTATTTGCTTTGTTTCTTTTTCCTTCCCTGTGATACTTCTTTGGCACATACTATCTCCTTCAGTACCTCACTTCCACCAGACTACAAAAGATAACTCAGAGGATTTCCATAGTTCAAGAAAGTAAGCCCCTTCTCTTTATCCTCTCTGATAAATTACCTCCTATCTGACAAGCAAGGCTCTAGACCAATGTTGAGTGACCGACTGATAAAGAAGGTCCTATTTCCTTTGATCTAGTATAAAAGATTAAGATAATGAGGACATATTCTCTCTGTCACAATTTGAACATCTTTTTTATTTGTTTTAATAAGTATCTTTTCCTGCCTACATGCTGTACCTGCTCTTACCAAAACTGCTTCGTAAGGAACCTATCTCTTTTGCTGCTCTCTCTGGGTCAGGTAGCTCAGGAGGAAAGCATATACACATATTTATATAAATACATTTGTGTATAATATATAAACATATGTCATCTGTGGAATGATGTGACACATGTGCTCATCACCTGCTGATGGCACGTGTCACATTCTTGAGTTAACTGCAATTGTCCTGAGTGTATCCTGTGCTGCTTATTTGGGTACTGGCTAGTTAAGAACCCTGAAAATTCCCACCACAATGGCAAAGGGATAACTTTTTAAGGTTAGGACAGACATGAACACGTTGGCACTTTGAGCCTGTGTAAGGGGTCAGTAGAAAGGAAGAGAGGGGAGAGGAAAGCAGAAGTGACTGAGAATAGATTGGAGTCTCAGAACTGGGTAAAGTGAATGGGATGGTACAATTGGAGAGCTTTGGTTGGGCAAAGATAATGGAAGAGCCATTTCATTCTCTGAGACAGGAAAGGTTTCCATGTGTGGGGAGCAGGAAAAAACAGGAAGTTCATCCAACATCTAGTCTCTCAACCTTCTGGGGTCTGAGTCAGGGAAGAGGAGGTCGTGTAGAAGGGATTCTAGGTACAGGAACCCAGAAACCCAAGCTCCTGATGGGGAGAAGTGAGGAGCTGAAGAATCAGGACACTGATAAATTTGTAGGGAGTGTGTTGGATGCACGGGGAAAGGGGTATTCCTTCCCCGCTCATCTCCACTTCTCAACATGGTAATCTTTTTTCAAAGCACAAACTCAGGCATCACTTCCTCTGGGAAGGCTTCCCAGATCCACCTGGGTGTTAACTTCTTCATCCTTTGTCAAATTATCTTCCATTGATTTATGTTACTTGAATCCCTTGAGAGACGTGAAGATCCCTGTGGACGGGGACTTTGTATACTCAATACCTCAACATGGTGTCTTACACGTGAGACACAGCCTCGACAAATGTCATTGAATTGATCTTCTGTTTGGCATTTATGCCCCCTCCTGGCTTCATTAATACAAGCTACTCTGCTCAAATTCTGGAGTGCGGTCAAACTGGACTCCTCGCTGTGCTTTGGCCCCGAAATTCTGTCTCCCTTCTTCTTCCATGACTTAGTATGGGCTGTCCCGCATGCCTGGCCTACTCTCCTTCCTCACTTTCACCTTACAGAAGCCCCACCTTCCTTCACAGTTCAGATCACGGGCCATTTCCTACGTTTGGCCTTTGCTGATGTGCTCCCCACCCCAACTCCATTACCTTGTATGTGTTTTCAGGGCAGCCAGTAAGCATTTATCAAACTCCCACTATGAGCTAAACTCCAACTGGCTAAAGTCTGCAGATCCATAGGAAGACAAAAACAGAGTCCCTGCGCTCTGATTGCTTCTAGTCCACTGCTTGTACTGACATGTGGACGTGTGTCCCTCCTCAGAATGGAAGCTTTTTGAGGGGAGCCTTCATATACGACTTTGCCTGTCCGTCCTATTACAAAAGGCACTTAAGAACATTTGTTGATGATCGATTCATGCCTGCGTCCCTCAGTGAGGCGGACTGAGGATCTGGGAGGCGGGGTGGGGGGAACTAAATCTTCCACAGGCCCCACCCCTGCCCCTGCTTCGCGTCAGGAACACAACCGACCCGCGGAGGGATTCAATTCTAGCCCTTTCTTCAGTGGGGGGCTGGAGGTGGAGACCAGCTGGGGAAGAGACCTGTTTTATGAGATGGATCAGTGGCGGGAGAGAGCAGAATCCGGAGGGTAAGCCCGAGAAAAACAAAGACCTGGAGACTGACAGAGTCAGAGATGAGGGCCAGAGATCCTACTGATAGAGACAAAGAGGGGCTCTGAGAGTCAGGCTCGTAGGGGGCAGGGGTGTGGTATATAGCACTGAGACCTGGGTTGGGGTGCTGGGACCTGGGTTCTAGTTCTCCTCTGCCCTCAACTCCCTCAGGGACCTTAACTCAGAGAATCAACGCACAGTTATTAAGCACCTACTGTGTGCCGGCCACCGACCCAGATGCTGGGGATCCTAATACTGGGGATCCCTACAGACAAGAGGTTGGTCAGTTCCTTGTCTCTGGACCTCAGTTTGCCCATTTGTAAAATGAAGGTAGGGAGAAGGCTGCAGGTTAAATTCAGTGCTGTCTAAAGCCCCTCCCAGCCCTGACATTCCCTGTTCTAAGGCCCCTCCCAGCTCTGACCTAGAAACCTGATCTAGAGATAGGAGACTCAGATAATAACAGGGTGAATGGGCCTAGCTGGGGAAGCACCCAGAAGGGGTCCATAATGACTTGTTCCTCTTCCTTATGGTGATAGTTTGACCTCAGGCCATCTCTTATTGCAGGAGTGGCCTCTCTGAGCCCCAGAAGTCACCAGGTTCCATCCCTGTACCCCAGACCCTGGCCCTGAGTCAGGCAGGGCCTGGGCCAGCGATGGCACAAGGATCTGTGTTGCCTCAGCTCCCTGAGGGCCTGGCTGCTCTCACCATCCCCATCAGACTGGATGCCCTCTCCTACCTTCTCCACAGTGCCCTGGTTGGGGCTTACAGCCTCAGGCCCAGCCCAGCCCTTTGTCCTTGCCACCCTAACCCTTGCTGTGCCCGGCCACCATCCTCGGATCAGCCAGTGGCCCAGGATCCACCCAAACAGCAGTGGGACAGAAGCCAGAGCCAGAGGGAAGCTCTTTGGCCAGGAGAGGTGGGGTCCCCAGGTGGCAGAGTGCTGGGAGCCCCTACAGGCATCACCAAGCAGAGCCGGAGGATGCGCCCTTCACCCATGCGACCTCCTACCAAGGACCAGGGGAGTGAGTACCAGCGCCGAAGAACCCCTGCTTCTCTGCCAAAGCCCAAGGAGGAGCGAGATAGCAAGTACCACCAGCAAAAAGCTGTTGCCGCCTCTGCCACACCACCCCCAGAGGAGTGGGAGAGAGAATATCATCAATGCAAGCCCCCTGCCCCTCCACCACAGTCTAAGGAGGACTGTGAGGGCAGGTACCACCATCAAAGGGCCCCTGCTCCTGCCAGCACCCCACCTGCTGAGGACTGGGAGAGTGAGTACCAGGGAGCCCAGAGTCCCACCACGCCAGGCCCCCAAGATGCCACCTTCGTCTGCTCTGAGAACGTGCTCCTGGACCCTGGGAATAAGGAGAGCAGCCCAGATGCTCAGGCCCCCCTACCCTAAGGGGACACCTCCTCTCCATTATCTGGAGTACCTTCCTAGCTTTGTAGGTGGGCTATGAAAGGTGGAGTTGCTCTCCTCCAGAAACCCAGCTCTAAAGCAGACCTAGACATCCCCAGTCCTAAATCCATTCCCTTCTCTGATCACACTCCCACCCACACAGCCACAACCCAATTCCTACCTGCATTCTGTTTCCCACACCCACTCCCATCCCTGACTCTGACCCTGGCTAGAGGTCCCCAGCCCACCCCCACCCCCAAAGAATGGGTCTCCCTCCCCATTTGTCCAGCAGGTCTGAGCATCTGGTGGTCCCTTCTTTGCCCCATCTCTCCTCACAATTTATGCTTAATGGGGACCTGACTTTAGGCACTCTAATCCCTATCCTGGCCCCCAATAAAGGACCTAGACATTTTAATCCCCGCCACTGACCCCATCAGGGATCCTTGTACCCTAATCCCTTAGTTCTTGGCCTTGAAGAATCCAAGCATCCTGGTCTTCCATTCCATTAATAAAAAGGTTCTGCTCAGTCATTTTTGTGTCCTGGGTATCTGAGTCTTGGCAGCAGAGGCTTAACCAAGAAAGGAGAATATTCTGGAGCTGGGAGGGGCCAGGTAACTATGGGGGTCACAGATCAGCTGAGGGAGATCAAAGGAAGGCAGGGGGAGGCCCTGAGGAGCTGGGGGTGGGGGCCTACCCTTCCCCCCAAATCACTTGTCTCAGCAACTCCCTTTTAGGGCCTGCTTCGCCAACTCAGCAACTATAGGGACTAGAAACTACTGGTGCCTGGGCCTATTGTCCCGATGGGTTAAGGGATTTGGAGGCACCCAGGGGAGGGCATTCAGGAAGGGCTGGGGCTGGGCTGGGACTCAGTCTGCACCAGGGGGACGTGATCATCGGAGGGTTCGGCACCATCTCTGCGACCAAGGTATGGAGCCAGGCATCAGCTCCTATACTGGGAGACATAGATAACTAAGAACCCCATCCCAAACCCCATTGAGGGCCCAAGGATCGTGAATTCCCAGTATTTCCAGCTCCTGCTCCTTCAGGGACTCATATCCCCAATCCCACCACCTTGGGGACCCGAGCATCTAGTCTGTCCAGCTCCCTTGGGGGCTGCCAAGATAACCTATTCTGCTGACACTACAACCCTAGGCACTCAGAGATCTGCACCCCTTGAGCCCCAACCACCTAAAGGATGCAGGTATCCAACACACCCCCCCCTTGGAGATCTTTGGACCCCCAGAGACACCAAGGTATCTAGCTCAGTCCCCCCAGGGGACCTAGAACCCAGCCCATTCTCCCTCAGAAACCAACCTCTGCCCCTGCCCTGTCCCTTCCCCTGGGGAACCAAACACATGGTTCTATCACTCCCACCCCCTCAAGGATTTAGATAATTAGGCCCTCTCCAGGATACCTTCATACCTTCTAGGACACTCAGGTGGCCAACCATGCCTCCTCCCAGTCCAGAACATTCAAGTTTTGGTGAACCAGGTGCTTTCCTGTCCCTTCCATTCTCACCTCTCTAAAGGACCCAGACGTCTCACACCTTTGCCACTAAACTGTTAGAGACACAGAGTCCATCCCCAGACCCCAGCCCCTCTCAAAATCAGGTCTACAAAGACCCTGGCATTCTTGGGACATAAAATCCCCAGCTCCCGCCTTCTAAACAGCCCTCAAAGCCCCAGGCATGCAACCTCTGCCCTTTGGATGATCCGGGCATCTTGTGCTTTTAAGATCCAGGGCCCTTAGGTCCCCAGTACTTCCAAGGCTGAGAGTCTAGTCCCACAGCCAAGCACCTGATCTCTGTAGCTAGCTCACCTCTCTTCTTCCTCTTCCCCTTGCTCTACCCCTTCTCATAGGACACCATGTACAGCTTTATGGGCGGGGGCCTCTTCTGTGCCTGGGTGGGGAACATCCTCCTGGTGGTTGCCACGGCTACAGACCATTGGATGCAGTACCGGCTGTCTGGGGCCTTTGCTCACCAGGGGCTGTGGCGTTACTGCCTCAGCAACAAATGTTATCTGCAGACTGAGAGTATCGGTAAGTGGGCTGGGATTGGTGAGGTGGGGGTGACCACCTCTGGGGCCCCGGGCAGAAGGCTGCTGGCGCACTGGGCATTTGGCCCTAATTGGATAGAGCAGGCCAGAGAAGAGAAGAGCAGGTGGACAGGCACAGAGTCGGGAGATTCAGTGATTTGCAGATTGTTAGAGCTGGGGGGCTCTTAGAGAATCTCAAAGCTAGGAGAAATCCTGGAGCAGAATGTCAAAGCTGGGAATACCCTTAAAAAAGAAAATGTCAGCAATGAGGGGAACCTTAGAACAGGGAATGCCAGAACTGGAAGGACCTTAGAACAGGGGATGTCAGAGCTGGGAAGGTCTTTAGAGCAGGGAATGTCAGAGCTGGGAGGGGCCTTAGAACAGACAATGAAGCCTAGACTGAGACAAGCCTCAGAGATGGTCAGTCCAGTCTTTTCACCTGAAGCGATGGTTTAGCAAACAGAACGGGAGCCTGGAGCCAAGAAAGCTGAGTCTTGGCTCAGACGTTCACTGATTTCACAACCTCACGAAAGCACTTTATTCCTTTGGGCCTCAGTTTCCTTCTCTGTAAAACCGCTCCTACCCCCACCACCTTGTGAGGCAAAAGCTCTGTAAACCTTCTTGTCCCTCCCAACACCCTTGCATAGGGTAGAGCCTCCCCTAGCTGCCACCCAGCCCTCCTCAGACACAGGTCTGACTGTGCCCCGCTGCTCCCCTGCTCACAGAGTTGCTCTGCTTCCTGTTGTCTAGAGAAGGGAGAGCGAATTCCTGCATTTGCCACTTAAAACCCTCTGCAACCTGCAGCCACCCCACCTCTCCCAGGTAATTTCGCATTATTCCACTCCTCACATGCTTGCCATTCCAGCCAACCTGCAGCGCTGGCTCTCTCCATCCAGGACATCCCATCCCTCATCCCTGCAGACTAGCACAAGCCACCCCCAATGCCCTGACCACGCATCCTCCTTATCTGGAGGCTCCTCATGCAGCCCTTCCTGATTCTCCCCATATCCCCCTCCCCTCAACCTTAGGCTATAGTGGTGCAGTGGGAAGAGCACCAGGCCTACAGTCAGGAAGACCTAGCTCAAATCTGGACACGAACACTTCCTAGCTGTGTGACCCTGGGCAAGTGACTTAACTTCTGTCTGCCTCAGTTTCCTCATCTGTAAAATGGAGATAATAATAGTGACCTACAGTGTTGCAGTGATATAACATTTGTAAAGCATTTAGTATAGTACCGGGCACATAGTAAGTAGGTGCTTAATAAATTCTTGTTTCCCTCCTCTTCCCTCCTTTCCTTCCTTCTTAGTATTAAGAGAAATGTGAAAGGCTTCTTTAAAAATGCGAGACCTTCTTTCCTTCCTTCTTTCCTTTCTTCCTTCTCTTTCTCTCTCCCTTCCCCTTCCTTCCTTCCGTCCTTCCGTCCTTCCTCCCTTCATCCTTCCTTTCTTCCTTCTTCCCTTCTTCCTTCTTTCCAGCCTTCCTTCCTTCCTTCCTTTCTCCCTTCCTTCCTTCCTTCCTTCCTTCCTTCCTTCCTTCCTTCCTTCCTTCCTTCTTTCCTTCCTTCCTTCCTTCCTTCCTTCCTTCCTTCCTCCCTTCTTCCTTCTTTCCAGCCTTCCTTCCTTCCTTTCTCCCTTCCTCCCTTCTTCCTTCTTTCCAGCATTCCTTCCATCTTTCCTTCCTTCCTTTCTTCCTTCTTTTTTTCTTTCTTTCTTCCCAACAAGTTAAATCCATCCTCAAATTTTCCTGAAGCATTTGGCATATATCTCTGCCCATACATCTACCACCATCACAATCTCCTTCGAGGCCTGCTTATCCATGTACATTAAATTAATGAGTATTCCTGGAATTGATTGAGAGATGGAGGTGCAGATAAAAGCCAGGATGAAGAAATAAAGAATGAGAAACATATATAGGAAGAGTAAGAGTCAAGGAGAAATAGAAATGGGGGTAGAATGGTAACAAAAAGGAAAAGATAGAGATAGCAACATAAACTAGAACATCAAGGTAGAGATAGAGAAACAAAGAGATATAGAAACAGACAGAAGGGAGGCAGGATGGGGAGATAGAGAGACAGACAGATACTCAGAGAAACAGAGACAGAGAGATAGGGAGGCAGAAATAACCAAAACAGTTTGTAGATACAAACAGAGAAATCAAGCAATGGGGAGACACACACACACACACACACACACACACACAGACATAGAGAGACAGAGAGACAGACAGAGACACAAAGACACACAGAGACAATGAGAAACAGAGAGGTAGAGACAGAGAGAAAGAAAGAGAGAGAGAGATAGGGAAACACAGAGAGACAGACACAGAGACAGAAAAAGAGAGGGAAGAAAGTGGGAAAGAGAGAAGGAGAGGGAGAGAGAAGAAGAAGAAGAAGAAGAAGAAGAAGAAGAAGGAGGAGGAGGAGGAGGAGGAGGAGGAGGAGGAGGAGGAGGAGGAGGAGGAGGAGGAGGAGGAGGAGGAGGAGGAGGAGAAGGAGGAGGAGGAGGAGGAGAAGGAGAAGGAGAAGAAGAAAGGAGGAAAGGAGGGAGAGAGAGAGAATGGGAGGTGGGAGGGTGAGGAAGGAGAGGAAGGAGGGAAAAGAGAGGAAGAGACAGAGATAGATAAAGACAGAGATGGGGAGGGCAGGAAAAAAAAACCCTGGGGAAACTGAGATGGAGACAGAGAAAAAGATAGAAAATGAACAGAGAGAAACAGAGAGAGCTAGAAACAGAAATCAGTCCTATCAATCCAGGTGAAACAGTTCACAAGACAGGAAGGCAATAAATGCAGAGGACACTCAGGGTACATTGGAGGGACCAGGTCAAGGTGTGGCACATTAAGCTCCTACTCTGTGCCGGGCACTGTGCTCAATACAGGGGGTGCAAAGAAAGGCAAGAATCAGTCCCTGCTCTTGAGCTCACCAAATCTCATGAGGGAGACACGCACCAACAATAAGGTGCCAACAGGCCATCAACAGGTCAATTGAAGGTGATCTCACAGAAGAAGCTCTAGTGTTAGTGTGAAGGGAGATGGGAAAGGCTTCTTGCAGAAGATGGGATGTCAGCTGAGACTGGAAGCGAAGCAGAAAACCTGGGAAGTGGTGATGAGGAAGGAGGGTGCAACCTGGAAATAACCTTAGAACACTGGTCTTTACTGCTCAAAGAAACCTTGGATCACACAGGCCAACTCAAAGGGAGAAGAACCAGACCCCATTCTCCTCCTCTACTTCCAGCTCCATTTGCTTCTCTGTGCCTCAGTTCCCCTACCTGCAACAAGGGATTTGCTCTAAAACTTTGATCCCAAAGGTCCCTCCCTGCTGTGGGGCTCCAGGGTTCTATACCTCTATACCTGAGGCTTAATCATTGTGTGACCCTGGATAATTACTTCACCTGAGACGCTGCAATGTCTCCAAATGGAGAAGAGAAATTACAAGTTTCTGCCCAACTTCACGGGATTTTTGTGGGGGTGCAAGGAGGTCATATTTGCACAAGGCTATGTGTGTTAGGAGAATCAAATGTAATAATTAATGCACATGAGAAGGGCCACATAAATGTCAGCTATTTTCATTCTCATTATTACCAAGAGAATTCTTATCACAGTTGCTTGGTGTTAATGTGATGTTGGATACGGTTGTTGTTTTATTAATGACATCACATTTCTATACATTTTCTAACAGCCCTGTGAGGGAGTTAGAACAAGTATGAGGCAGCTGGGAGGAACAGTAGTCAGGCTCAGAGTCAGGAAGACCTGAATTCAAATCCTGCCTTAGACTCTTGTGTAACAATTGATTTTACTGGTTTCAGTCTCAGTTTGTTCATCTGTAAGATGGAGATAATGCACCATTGTCCCAGGACTTTTGTGAGCATCAAGTGAAATATAAAGTGCTTTGCAAGCTTTAAGTGCTATACAAAAGTAGCTATTATTATTGTCACTTTACAGAAGAAATAGAAGCTTGGGGAAGGGATGGGACCCCTTAAGATCATGGAATCACAGAACTGGAAGAGAGTTCTGGGACTTTCTTTTTCAACCAGTACATGAAAAAGAATCTCTCCCCAAAACATACCCAATAAGGGGTCCTCTGGCTTCTTCTTGACTACCTCTGGGGGTCAGGGCACTCACTACTTGCCAAGGCATCCCATTTCACTTTGGGATAGCTTTCAATGTCAGCAAGTTTCCCCTGACCAGTAAGAACAAAAACAAACAAACAAAAACCCCCAACAACCTGAATCCTTCTCAAACAAACTTTCACTCAGTCAAACCTCTTCTATCTTCCACTGGTGAAGATGACTTCTTGAACCCAAGTGTAAAACTTTACATTTATCCTTCGTTCATTTCATGTGAGGAGATTCAGCCGCATTGGTCTAGTTGGTCAATATCTTTTTGGATGCTGCCTCTGTCACGCTGTGTGATGGTCATCCCTTCCCAGAAAATTTAACACACCATCTTTGCCTTTAATCTGAATTTTTGAGAAAAATATGACGTCACAAGGGCCACACATTCAGTTAGTGTCAGAGCCAGGAATGAGAATAGAGATTAAAAGTCATTTGAGACCTTAGCTTTTCAGAGACTATGAAAGGGGATCAAAAAAAATCTGACCAATCCTGCCAAGCTGGGGAAGCCTCGAGCCCAAGCCCAGCAGTAACCTTGAGGAGTGTTGAGAAGCTCATCACCAAAAGGTTGGCCAGAAGGAGCCACATTCTCCGGGAAAACCAGAAGAGGGAGGGAACACTTTGATCCTGGAGGATCAGGAAGGGTTTCCCCGTAGGCTGTGCTTATGCCAATCTTAGAAGGAAGAGAAGGATTCTGCAGGGCACAAACAAGGGCATGCGGGATGACCAATGGGTTTGCAATGATCTGGAGGAAGCTGAGAAAGCTCTCCCCACCCAATGGAGCCAGAAGTGTGGGAGGGGCATTGGGGGAAAAGGCAGAAAAGGGCAGCCCTGCAGGCTGGCTCTGTAAAGAAGCAGCTGGACCTGGGTTCCTATTATGGCTTAGCCACAGAGCAGCTGCATGACTGACCCTAGACAAATCACATAACCTCTCTGTAAAACTTGGGGCTTTGTGGAAAGAACACAGAATCTAGAGTCGAAAGGACTTTGGTTTGAACTCCAGACCTTCCATTTAATGGCATGAGACCTCAAGCAATTCACATAATCTCTTTAAGACCTCAGTTTCCTCATCTGTTAAATGAGAGGGTTGGGCCTGAAGGCTTCTGAGGTCCATTCCTATGCCTGTTGCTGCTGATGGAAAAACCAAATGGCATTGTGTACAGAGAGTACTTTGTGAACCTTCAGACTCTGTAGGATTTTAACTTTTTATTGTCAATTAAACACTGGGCTGGAGTCAGTGTTTTACCCTGTAGGTAATAGGGAATCACTGGAGGTTTATGAGCAGGGGAGGGAAGATCAGGAGGATTACTTTGACAAATGTGTGGAGAAAGAAGAGAGAGGACAGAGGCCCTGTCAAATGGACCAGAGGCTGAGGGCTGAAGAAAAGCCACTGGATTTAGTAATGAGAAGGTCATTGGTAACCATGAAAAAAGGCAGTTGGAGGAGACTGGTGGGAATGGCAGCAGATTGCTGATGACAGTGAGTTAAAGTTTCTTTTTGAGGTAGGGAAGGAGGGTGGGGAGACCATGTTAGGGGAAGGAGAAAGAGTCTGAGGGCTAAGAGAAGTCATGAATGGGCTGTGGTAGTAAGGAGTCAATGACTTAATGGCCCAATAGGGTATGTTGGGACGTGGGGAATATAGCAAGACAAAAAGTGGGAGATAGAGTTGTGGGAGTGGGGGAGTAGGGTGTCTGGATTCTCCACCCCAGCAAGACCCCAACATGCCATGACTGGAGCCCGAAAACGGAAGAAGTGAGCTGTTGTTAACCCTTCAATAGCATATTGGAATGCGACTCGGGCCTTCATGATCCTGGCTGCCCTCTGCTGCTTTGCGGGTATCGTCATTGGGATCCTGGCCTTTGCCCAGCTGCCCACCTTCCACCGCCTCACACGTCCCTTCTCAGCAGGCATCATGTTCTTTATTTCCAGTAAGTGACCAACCTCCTCCCTCCTCCCCTCTCCCATCTGGCTTTTGCCTGGACTCAGGTCGCCCCCCAACTGGGCCTGGACCCACTCAAATCAATGGGAACCCTAAGAATAACAATGACCCTATGTAAGTCCTTATTCACGTGCCATCCCCATCCTCGGCTCTCACCCCAGTTCATCCCTGGATCTAGAATCAGAGATCCTAGCCCCATCTCCTCATCCTTTATCACTACCCACAAACCCATCACCAATCCCATTGTCATCCCCATTTTTAATCATATTCTCTATCACCAACACCAGCTTCATGGATATAGAGCCAGTGACCCCAGGTCCATGTCCTCATCCTCTATTCCCATCCCTAGTCCCATCTCCATCCTCTATCTTCAACTCCTACCCTATCCCATCTTTACACCCAACTGCACCCCCAAATCTACCCCAGTACCCACTGCCATATTTACCCTCATCCTTCTTCCACACCCCAATTTCTAACACTTCCCATTTGCACCCCATCCCCACCTCCATCCTTCCCTTGGGCCTCTGTCTATGTCCCAGCTCTCTTCGTCCTTCTTGCCATGGCCATCTACACTGGAGTCACTGTCAGCTTTCTGGGCCGGCGCTTTGGTGACTGGCGTTTCTCCTGGTCCTACATTCTGGGTTGGGTGTCTCTGCTCATGACCTTCTTTGCAGGTAATGATGGACCAGGCTGAGAGGGGAGCTATCAGTCAGGGTTTGTGGGAGAGACTGTGGTGAATTGGTGGGGATGAGGAGGGCCTGGATCCTTGGCCTGGCTTTCCTCAGACCCTCTGTCTTTGTAGGAATATTTTACATGTGTGCCTACCGAATGCATGAATGTCGCCGCCTGTCTGGGCCTCGCTGAGTCCTGGCATCCTCCATGAAGCCCTGGATACTCCCTGTCCCTGACCCCAACAATATGCCCCCCACCCTCCCATTCACACTGGGACCTGACATCAATGAAGGCTGAAGGAACAGGAAGTCTGGGTCCCTGAGAGGGTGGGGATAGGGTGGTCTGGATGCTTGAGTCTCTGAGGGGGGTAGAGCTGGGTCTAGCAGAGTCAGGATACCTGGATCTAGGGGAGGGGTGAGAGCTGGGGCTCAGACATCTGAGCCCCACATGGACCAGCCACAGGAGCTGGATACTTGGGCTCCCAAAGAATTTTGGGACAGGAGTCTGAATGTCTGGGAGCTAGATTGAGGCAGGGGGGAGGGAAGAATGGAAAGGATTGTTCTGACCTCTAATAAAACTACTGTGAAGCCCGCCTGTGGTCTCTGAGTCAATATTTGTACCAGCAATTATTGGTGTCACTGAGGGAGTGAGGTTGAGAAGATGAAGCTGCCCCAATCCCTAAGGGAGCTAGTGACTGGGAGTCAGAAAACCTGCATACCCCACAGGGCAGGCATGGGCTTCAGGATGCCTGGGGCTCTGAGAGAGGGGCTGAAGATCAAGATCTCTGTACCTCTGAATGGGGATGGGCTGGACTGAGAAACTGAGATGCTCAGGTCGCTGAAAGGGTGGGGGCTGGGGAACAGAGTTCCATGGCAGTTGAGAGAGGTGTCTGGGGAGGTATGGGGTCATGACCGTCATCAAGGTGGTGCTGAGCCAGGCCATCCAAGATGAGTCTCAACTTGCTCCCCAGCATCCCTGGTATCCTTTTCCTCAAGAGCATGGCCCTCCTGGCCATAATGTGCTTTGTCCCGTACTGGGCTCTCTTCTACCAGCACGAACATGAGTCCTTGGTGTTTGCCAGCCCGTGGATCATATGTGTGAGGAGACAGTGTAAGATTATCAAGAATATCGGTAAGGCCTTCTAGACCTCCATGGTCACCTTCTCCTACTGCCTCTGAAGCTGTTACCTTCAGTCTAGGACTCCTTCCCTTCCCCTTCCCCTCACGTGTAAGTGATTTCTAGTCTTGCACTCTAACTGGTGACGTATGTCTTTCAACTTTCAACATCTCAGCTATGATGGGTGACTCCCAACCTGCCACAGGTGGCATGGGATAGGTGCTAATCTCTGCCCTTCCAAACTGACCCTTTGCCTTTTATATCTGACTTCTGGTTGCCTAATGCCTGTCCAATAACTTCTTGCTAATAATTTACCCAAATGGCCCCTGATTCATGACTTCTGATCACCCCTTAGCACTTACCTCCTCAGGACCTGATGCCTCTGGGACATCCCTCTCTTAGTCATCAACTCCACCTCATGTCCACTTCTTTGCCCAGAGAGGTGGCCAGGTGGGTTGATGAGGATAAGCTAGGGGTTAGAGGATGAGATGTAGGTTAATTGTACTGGGAAAAACTAAAGGTGATTCGTGAGGTGGGTTGATGCTTTATGAGGAATGTTGAGGCAAGCTTCCAACTCAGGTCTTCCTGACTCCAAGACCACCCACTATAATCACTAGCTGAGAGCTTTCACTCTGTCACTAGAGCCTTTTGAGGCCCCTTGTCATCACCAGATTTAAGTCCACATAAAGAAAGATAAAAGAGGGAAGCAAGCATTTATTAAGTACCTACTATGTGCCAGGCACTGTGCTTATTGCTTTCCAGATATAATTTTATTTGATCCTCACAACCTTGAAGGGGAGTGCTATTATGATCCCCCATTTTATAGTCAGAAAACTGAGGCTGAAAGAGGTCAGGTAACTTGTCAGCCCAAAGTCACACAGCCAATGAGTGTTGGGTCAAATCTGAACTCAGCTCTTTCCCACTCTAGGTCCAATGCTCTATCCAGTGCTCAATCCTGGTGGCCAAAGTAATAAGATCAAAGGAAATATTAAAACTAAGTGCTCTGGGGTAAATTTGAGGAAGGAAAGGACATTTCTGGTTGAAGGGAGATGGGGAGATAGGGGGTTGGGGTTACAGAGTGACTATAGGCCTGGACCTTACAGATGGGGGGGAAGACATTTTTGTTGTAGGAGATGGACTATATGGATGCAGCAAGCACAGGAAAACATCAAGGAACAATGGTGAGTCCAGTTAAGATGAGCTTGGAGTGTGTGAAGGAAAAGGGTATGAAATAAGGCAAGGGGGAGCTTGATTGTAAAGCATCTTAAAGACCGGGCTGAGCAGTTAATATTTTATCCTAGAAGTGAGTGGAAGCCACCGAAGGCTTCTGAGCAGAGGAACATAGGATTTTGAGCTAGAAGTGAATTAAGAGATTATCTAGTATCATCAAGTAGCATGCCTGTGGTCACAAAGGTAACAAGTAGCAAAGCTAGAATCTGAACTCAGAACTTCAGACCCCAAACTAAGTGCTCTTTCTTTTATTTTATTTTTAGATAATATTTTATTTTTCCCAATTGCATGTAAAACATTTTTAACATTTTTTATAATTTTGAGTTCCAAATTCTCTCCCTCCCTTCCTTGCCTCCCCATCCCCTCCCTGAGATGAGAAACAATTTAATATAAGTTATACATGTGCAATTATGCAAAAGATATATCCATATTGGTCATGTTTGTGAAAGAAAACACAGACCAAAAATGAAAAAAGTAAGGTGAAAAATAGTATGCTTTGATCTGCATTCAGACTCCATTAGTTCTTTCTCTGGATGTATATGGCATTTTTCATCATGAGTCTGTTGGGATTGTCTTGGAACATTGTTTTGTCGAGAAGAGCTAAGTCAATCATAGTTGATCATCACACAATGTTGCTGTTACTGTATATAATGTTCTCCTGGTTCTGCTCACTTCATTTTACATCAGTTTGTGTAAGTCTTTTCAGTTTTTTCTGAAAGCATCCCATATGTGTGTATGCATATGTATGTATATATAATATATATGCTCATCTTATAGCACAATAGTATTGCATTCCTGCTCATCCTTTCTTACTAAAAAAATAGTATTCCATTATATTCATATACCAAAAGTCCTTCAGTCATTCCCCAATTGATGGGTATCCCCTCAATTTCCAATTCTTTGTCACCATAAGAAAGCTGCTATAAATATTTTTTTTCTATAAATTCATCATTTTCTCTTTTTAAAAAATGTCTTTGGGATACAGACCTAGTAGTGGTATTGCTGAGTCAAAGAGTATACATAGTTTTATAGTTTTGGGGCCTAGTTCCAACTCTCCAGAATAGTTGGATAAGTTCACAACCCCACTAACAGTGTATTAGTGTCCCAACTTTCTCATATCCCTCCAACATTTATCAGTTTCCTTTTCTGTCATGTTAGTCAATGTGATAGAAGTGAGGTACTCAGCATTATTTTAATTTATATTTCTCTAATTATTAGTGATTTGGAGAATTTTTTAATGATTATAGACAGCTTTGATTTCTTCCTCTGAGAACTACCTGTTCATATCCTTTAACCATTTATCAGCTGAAAAATGACTTGTATTCTCGTACATTTGACTCCGTTCTCTTTGTATTTGAGAAATGAGGCCTTTATCAGAGACACT
Organism: Trichosurus vulpecula; assembly: GCF_011100635.1. Classification (NCBI taxonomy): domain Eukaryota; kingdom Metazoa; phylum Chordata; class Mammalia; order Diprotodontia; family Phalangeridae; genus Trichosurus; species Trichosurus vulpecula. The sequence goes on from NC_050574.1 coordinate 42,837,216, forward strand.
TGCTATGAAAATGTCCCCCCCAGATTTCTGCTTTCCTTCTAATCTTGGCTGCATTGGTTTTGTTTGTGCAAAACCCTTTTTAATTTAATATTGTAAAAGTTACCCATTTTACATCTTGTAATGCTCTCTGTCTCTTGTTTAGTCATAAATTCTTCCCTTACCCATAGATCTGGCAAGTAAACTATTCCATACTCCTCTTATTTGCCCATATTATCACTCTTTATGTCTGAGTCATGTACCAATTTTGACCCTATCTTGGTACAGGGTGTGGCATGTTGATCTATATCTAGTTTCTGTCAAACTGCAGTTTTTTACTACTTTACTCTTTTTTTGTCAAATAGTGAGTTTTTGTCCCCAAAGCTTGGATTTTTCTGTTTATCAAATACTAGATTACTGTGGTCATTGAATACTGCATATTCTGTACCTAATCTATTCCACTGATCCACCACTCTTGTTTCCTGTACTAGATTGTTTTGATGATTACTGCTTTATGATACAATTTGAGAACTGGTACAGCTAGGCCACATTCCTTCATATTTCTAAAATTAATTCCCTTGATATTCTTCACTTTTTGTTCTTCCAGATGAATTTTGTTATTATTTTTTCTAGTTCTATGAAGTAATTTTGGTAGTTTGATTGGCATGGCACTGAATAAGTAAATTCATTTGGGTAGAATTGTCATTTTTATTATATTGGCTCAGCCTACCCATAAGCCATTAATTTTTCCCAGTTGTTTAGATCTGACTCTATTTGTGTGAAAAGTGTTTTGTAGTGGTGTTTACATATTCCCTGGGTTTGTCTTAGGAGGTAGACTCCCAAGTATTTTATATTGCATACTTTTGTTTTAAATGGATTTTTTTTTCTATTTCTTGCCGATGGATTTCATTGGTAGTATAGAGAAATGCTGATAATTTATGTGGATTTATTTTATATCTTGAAACTTTTTTGATTCTCTAGGATTCTCTAAGTATACCATCATATCATCTGCAAACAGTGATAGGTTTATTTTCTCATTGTGCATTCTAATTCCTTCAATTTCTTTCTCTTATTGCTTATAGCTACATCTCTAGTACAATATTAAATAATAGGGGTGATAATGGGCATCCTTGTTTCACCTCTGATCTTATTTGGAAGGCTTCTAGCTTACCCCCATTATATCTAAGCTTGCTAATGATTTTAGATAGATGCTACTTATAATTTTAAGGAAGCTCCATTCCTACGCTCTCTAGTGTTTTTTTTAAAAATAGGAATGTGTGTTGTATTTCTGTCAAAAGCTTTTCATGCAGTTATTGAGATAATCATATTATTTCTGTTGGTTTCGTTATTGATCAAATCAATTATGCTGATCGTTTTCCTAATATTGAACCAACCTTGCATTCCTGGTATAAATCCTATCTGGTCATAGTAAATGATTCTTATGATATATTGCTGCAATCTTCTGGCTAGTATTTTATTTAAAACTTTTGTATCAATATTCATTAGGGAAAGATATTTTTGTGTATAAAACTTGTTCAGAGGACTCATTAGAAACCACACTACTCATACTTCTATTTATCACTTCTTTCTTTGGAGGTTGAGAATATCTTCCTTCATATGCCCTTTGTAGTTAATTCGAGTATTAAAATACTCAGAAGAACTTAGTCATTCATAAATGTTCCTCAAACAATATTGCTGTTACTGTATACAATGTTCTCTTGATTCTGCTCATTTCACCCTTCATTATTTCATGCAAGTCTTTCCATGTTTTCCTAAAACCAATCTGCTCATCATTTCCTATAGCACAGTAGTATTCCATCACCATCATATACAACTTGTTTAGCCATTGCCAAATTAATGGGCATCCCCTCAATTTCCAGTTCTTTGCCACCACAGAGAGAACTACTATAAATATTTTAGAATATATAGGTTCTTTTCCTTTTTCCCCTGATCACCTTGGGAAAGAGAGCTAAAATGGTATTGTTGGTCAAAGAATATACAGTTTTATAACTCTTTGGGCATAATTCCAGCTTGTTCTCCAAAATGGTTGGATCAGTTCACAGTTCCATCAAGAGTGAATTAATGTCCTAATTTTTCCACATCTCCAAAATTTTCATTTTCCCCTTCTACCATTTTAGCCAATCTGGCAGTTGTGAGATATCTCAAAGTTGTTTTAGTTTGCATTTCTCTAATCAATAATGATTGATTATCATTAGCATTTCTTCATATGATTAGATATGGTTTGGTTTCTTCATTGAAAAACTGCTTGTTCATATCCTTTGGCCATTTATCAATTGGGCAATGACTTATATTCTTATAAATTTGGCAAAGTTCTCTATATATTTGATATATGAAACCTTTATCCAAGAAACTACAAATATTCCCCTCCCCTTGCCCAATTTTCTGCTTTCCTTCTAATCTTGGTTACATTGGTTTTATTTGTACAAATCCTTTTTTTAATGTAACAAATTTATTCATTTTACATTTCATAATGCTCTTATTTATTCATAAATTTTTCTCCTATCCATAAGTCTGATAGGTATTATTTTCCATGTTCTTCTAATTTTCTTATGATATCTTCCCTTTTATCTAGGTTATGTATCCATTTTGACCTTATCTTAGACCTTAGTAAACAATGTAAGATGTTGGTCTATGCCCAATTTCTGCCAGACTGCTTTTCAGTTTTCCCAACAACTTTTACAAAATAGTGAATTTTTATCCCAGGAGCTTAAATCTTTACATTTGTTAAACACAATGTTACTATCATCATTTACTACCATGTATTGTCTCCTTTTCCACTTATCCACTTTCCTACTTCCTAGCCAGTACCAGATAGTTTTGATAATTACAGCTTTATAATTTAAGATCTGGTACTGCTAAACTTCCTTCGTTTACATATTTTTTTTCATTAATTCCCTTGATATTCTCAAACATTTGTTCTTCCAAATGAATTTCTCTTTTTTTTCTAGCTCAATGAAATAATTTTGGGGGTGGGGGAGTAATTTAATTGGGGCAGCATTGAATAAGTAGATTAGTTTAGGTAGAATTGTCATTTTTATTTTATTGGCCTGCTCACCCACAAACAATATTTCTCTAAGTATTTAAATCTGACTTTATTTGTATGAAAAGTATTTTCTAAGTATATTCATGTAGTTCCAGGGTTTATCTTGGTAGGCATACTCCCAAGTATTTTATGATGTCTATGGTTATTTTAAATGGAGTATCTCTTACTACCTCTTCTTGCAGGATTTTGTTGATGATATATAGAAATGCTGGTGATTTATATGGGTTTATTTTATATCCTGCTACTTTGATAAAATTATTGTTTCAATTAGCTTTTTAGTTAAATCTCTAGGATTTTCAAAGTATATCGTATCATCTGCAAAAGAATTAGTTGTGTTACTTCATTGGCTGTTCTCATTCCTTCAATTTCCTTTTCTTTTCTTATTGCTAGCATTTCTTTTTTTATTTAACATTTTTAGTTTTCAGCATTGATTTCCAAAAGATTTTGAATTACAAATTTTCTCCCCATTTCTACCCTCCCCCCCACTCCAAGATGGTATATATTCTGATTGCCCCATTCCCCAGTCAGTCCTCCCTTCTGTCACCCCACTCCCCCCATCCCCTTTTCCCTTACTTTCTTGTAGGGCAAGATAGATTTCTATGCCCCATTGCCTGTATATCATATTTCCCAGTTGCATGCAAAAACAACTTTTTTTTTGAACATCTGCTTTTAAAACTTTGAGTTCCAAATTCTCTCCCCTCTTCCCTCCCCACCCACCCTCCCAAAGAAGGTAAGCAATTCAACATAGGTAACACATGTATCATTATGCAAAACCCTTCCAGAATACTCATGTTGTGAAAGACTAACTATATTTTGTTCCCTCCTATCCTGTCCGCCTTTATTCAATTTTCTCCCTTGACCCTGTCCCTTTTCGAAAGTGTTTGCTTTTGATGACCTCCTTCCCCTATCTGTCCTCCCTTCTATTGTCCCCCCTTTTTAAATCCCCTTCCTCCTTCTTTCCTGTGGGGTAAGATACCCAATTGAATGTGTATGTTATTTCCTCAAGTCAAATCCGATGAGAGCAAGATTCACTCATTCCCCCTCACCTATCCCTTCTTCCCTTCCAAAGAACTGCTTTTTCTTGCCACTTTTATGCAAGATAGTTTACCCCATTCTGTCTCTCCCTTTCTCCCTCTCTCAATACATTCCTCTCTCATCCCTTAATTTGATTTTTTTTAGATATCATACCTTCATATTCAACTCACCCTGTGCCATCTGTTTATATATACATGTATATTCCCTTCAGCTACCCTAATACTGAGGTCTTATGAATTACACACATCATCTTTCCATGTGGGAATGTAAACAAAACAGTTCAACTTTAGTAAGTCCCTTATGATTTCTCTTTCTTGTTTACCTTTTCATTCTTCTCTTGATTCTTGTGTTTGAAAGTCAAATTTTCTATTCAGCTCTGGTCTTTTCATTGAGAAAGCTCGAAAATCCTCTATTTTATTGAAAATCCATATTTTGCCTTGGAGCATGACACTCAGTTTTGCTGAGTAGGGGATTCTTGGTTTTAATCCTGGTTCTATTGACCTCAAGAATATTATATTCTAAGCCCTTCAGTCCCTTAATGTAGAAGCTGCTAGATCTTGTATTATCCTGATTGTGTTTCCACAATACTCAAATTGTTTCTTTCTGGCTGCTTGCAGTATTTTCTCCTTGATCTGAGAACTCTGGAATTTGGTGACAATATTCCTAGGAGTTTTCTTTTTGGGATCTTTTTCAGGAGGTGATCAGTCAATTCTTTCAATTTCTATTTTACCCTATGGCTCTAGAGTATCAAGGCAGTTCTCCTTGATAATTTCTTGAAAGATGATATCTAGGCTCTTTTTTTGATTGTGGCTTCCAGGTAGTCCAATAATTTTTAAATTATCTCTCCTGGACCCATTCTCCAGGTCAGTGGTTTTTCCAATGAGATATTTCACATTGTCTTCTATTTTTTTCATTCCTTTGGCTCTGTTTTATAATATCTTGATTTTTCATCAAGTCACTAGCTTCCACTTGCTCCAATCTAATTTTGAAGGTAGTATTTTCTTCAGTGGTCTTTTGGACCTCCTTTTCCATTTGGGTAATTCTGCCTTTCAAGGCATTCTTCTCCTTATTGGCTTTTTGGAGCTCTTTTGCCATTTGAGTTAGTCTATTTTTTTAAGGTGTTATTTTCTTCAGTATTTTTTTGGGTGTCCTTTAGCAAGTCATTGACTTGTTTTTCATAATTTTCTTGCATCCCCCTCATTTCTCTTCCCAATTTTTCCTCTACTTCTCTTGGTTTTCCAAATCCTTTTTGAGCTCTTCCATGGCCTGAGACCAATTCATATTTTTCTTGGAGGCTTTTGACTTTGTTTACTTCTTCTGGCTGTATGTTTTGGCCTTCTTTGTCACCATAAAAAGATTCCAAAATCTTAGTCTGAATCTGAGTCCATTTGCACTGCCTGTTCATGTTCCTAGCCAACTACTTGACCCTTGAGCTTTTCGTTGGGGTATGACTGCTTGTGGAATAGAGAGTACTTTGTCCCAAGCTTGAGGGGCTGTGCTGCTGTTTTCAGAGCTACTTCTACACAGCAAGCTCTGCCACACCAGTGGTCCTTCTCCCCCAAGAACTTTCAACCAGGATTGTGGCCCAGATCCAGGCAGGGCAAATCAGGCTTTGCACTCCCTCTCTAATCTGCCACTTAATTCATCCCACCAGGTGGGCCTGGGGCCAGAAGCAACTGCAGCTGTAGCTCTGGAAGCAGCCTCTGAGCTGCACCACTTCCGCACTCCCGGGTCGGTGGCGGACCGCACACTCCTTTCACAATGTCCCAGCAGCTTTTCCCACTAACCTTCTCGGTTGTCTTTGGTGTTTGTGGGTTGAGAAGTCTGGCAACTGCCACAGCTCAATGATTCAGGGCCCTATGGCTTGTTCTGCCTGGCTCCCAGTCTGGTTCGTCCTGGTGCAGCCCACGCTGGGCTGTGCTCCACTCCCAGCTCCAGGAGAGACCCTTCCCAGGGACCATCCAGGTTGCCCGGGGCTGGAGCTCTGCTTCCCTCTGCTATTTCGTGGGTTCTGCAGCTCTAGAATTTGTTCAGAGCCATTTTTATAGGTGTTTGGAGTGACCTGGAGCCAAGCTGAAGCAAGTCCCTGCTTTCCAGCCACCATTTTGGCTCCACCCCCGTTGCTAGCATTTCTAATGCAATATTGAATAATATTGGTGATAATGGGCTGTATTGTTTCACCTGATCTTATTGAGAACACCTCTAGCTTATCCCCATTACAACTAATGCTTGTTGATGGTTTTAGGTAGATGCTTCCTATTGTCTTAAGGAAAAATCCATTTATTCCTATCCCTTGAAGTTTTTAATAGCAATGACTGTTGTATTTTGTCAAAAGCTTTTTCTTCATGTATTGAGATAATCTTATGATTTCTGTTACTTTTGTTACTGATATAATCAATTATGTTAATAGTTTTCCTTATATTACACCATTCCTGAGCTCCTGGGATAAATACCACTTGGTCACAATGTATAATCTTTGTGATATGTTGTTATAGTCCCTTGACTAGTATTTTATTCAGGACTTTTGCATACATATTCCCTGATGAAATTGGTCTAAAATACTCTTTTTCTGTTTTAGGTGTCAGCACCATATTTGTTTCATAAAAATTGTTTTGTAGGACTCTTTTGTCTATTATTCCAAATAATTTATTTAATATATTGGAAGTAGTTGATCATTAAATGGTTGGTGAAGTTCACTTGTAAATTCATCTGGTCCTGATGCTTTTTTCTTGGAAGTTCACTTATGATCTATTCAATTTCTTTTTCTAAAATAGGTTTATTTATATAGTCTCTCTCCTTTTATGTTAATTTAGATGGTTTATATTTTTGGAAGCATTCTTCCATTTCATTTAGATTGTTAAATTTATGGGCATGTAAATGGGTAAAATAACTCCTAATACATACTTTCATGTCATCTTTATTAGTGGTATAGTCCATCTTTTCTTTCTTGATACTAGTGATTTGGTTTTTTTTTTTTCCTCTCTCTCTCTCTCTCTCTCTCTCTCTCTCTCTCTCTCTTTATCGTATTAACCAATGGTTTATCTATTTTATTTTCATAAAACCAACTCCTGGCTTTATTTATTCAGTTTTTATATTCACTTTTACCTTTGATTTTTTTTTTTTTTACAATTTCCAATTTGGTGTTTAGCTGGGGATTTTTAATTTGTTCTTTTTCTATTTTTTAAAAATTACATACCCAATTTGTTGGTCTGCTCTTTCTCCATTTTATTGATACAAGTATTTAGAGATACGAAGTTTCCTCTGATTACTGCTTTTCCTGCATCCCATAGGTTTTGCTATGTTGTCTCATTACTTAGTATCACTTTCTTTAATAAAATTATTTGTTTCTATTACTTGTTCTTTAACCCACTCATTCTTTCAGATTAGTTTAGTTTCTGATTAATTTTTAAGTATTAAAATTATTTCATTTATCTTATTATTAAGTATTTTGTTGCATTATGATCTAAAAAGGAAGCATTTAATAGCTCTGCTTTTTTGCATTTAATGATAAGGTTTGTATGCCTTAATACATGGTCAGCTTTTGTAAAGGTATCCTGTACTACTGAGAGAAAGGCATATTCTTTTCTATTCCCATTCAGGTCTTTCCCAATATCATATCTAGATGACATGAGTCTATTAGTCTCCTTGATTTCTTTTTATTTTCTTTTTTTGTTATTTGACTCTTTTTGCAAATGGTTTATATAATATCAGAATAATTTTTCTTTAAATGTTTGGTAGAATTTGCTTCTGAATCTATTTGGCCCTGGGGGTTTTTTTCTTAGGGAGTTCATTGGTGGCTTGTTTGATTTCTTTGTCTAAGTTGGGGTCATTTAGGTATTCTATTTCCTCTCCTGTTAATCTGCAATTTGTATTTTGTAAATATCCATCAATTTTGCTTACATTGTCATATTTAATGACACATAATTGAACAAAATAGGTCCTAGTAATTACTTAAGTTTCCTCTCCTTTGGTGGTGAATTCACCCTTTCATTTTTCACAGTGGTAATTTGATCTTTGTTATTTAAAATCAAATGAACAAACTGTTTATCTAATAAGGTTTACCCCTTATTGAATGTAATTGAATTATCTAAAAAGGATGCATTTAATATTCCTGGTTTTCTGCCCTAATATGTGGTCAATTTTTGTGTAGGTGCCATATTCTGCTGAGAAAAGGTGTATTCCTTTCTATTTCCATTCAATTTTCTCCAGAGATCTATTGTAAATAACTTTTCTGAAATTCTGTTCACCTCATTTTTTTGTTTAATCTAGTTCTGAGAGGAGAAAGTTGAGGTTCCCCCACTAGCAGAGTTTTACTATTTTCTCCTGTAATTCATTTAACTTTTTTTTTTTTAATCAACTCTTCTCTCTGGTCTCTCTCCCTCTTTTGCCTCACCAACAGAAATTTATTGTCTTCCACTCCCTCCTTTCTGTTTTCACCCCCTCTAATGGGGCTCCTCCCTTCCCTGTGGCCCCACCTCTTCTCCCTGCCTGCATACTTTCCTCTCTGCTCCCATCCACTCCTCTCTCTCCTCTGTGACCCCAGCCCGCATCCCTTCCTCTCCAGCCACACCCTCATGAGGTTCTCTTCCTCCCTCTTCCCCCTCCTGCTCAGGACAAGCAGAAGCCTGTCGCGCCGCATTGCTGCTGTCGCTGCTGCTGTCTTTGCCGCTGGGGCTGAGTCTGCTGGCACAGTGCATCGGAATCTTGTCTGCCTCCCTGTCACAGCTCATGCCCTTCTTCACAAGCCTCATTTGCCTGATTATTGGTTTGCAGCCAGCCCGGGCCCCTGGGAGGGGGGGGGGGAGCGGATCAAGGGCCTAGCTCTGCGTGCCCTTTAGGGATGTGGGCGGTGCCTGTCCACTGACCCTCTGCAGATCCTCGGTCCCCTCCCACTTCCATGCTCCCGGCCCAGGTCCCCAGCTCTCGGCCCTAAGTCCCCGCTCTGCTCTAATTATTGCCCAATGCCTCCCCAAGCCTTGACTCTCCTTCCCGCCCCTCGGCAGGTAGCACTGAATTCCTCGCCTTCATATTCTTCCGCCTCACGGTGACCCAGCTCAAGTTCCTATTAAGGGAATTCTCTATGTGGCTCAACTGGCCGGTCTACGTGCTCCTGTTCTCTTCAGTGGTCTACATCGTGGTTGGTGAGGCCCTGGAGCTGGAGGCGGGAGCCGGGAGCGGGCGCGGGCGACAGGAGGAGGAAGGGAAGGGAATGGGGGGGGGGGGGGCAGGAGAAGAGAGGAAGGAGAGGAGAAGCAGAGGGCTAGACAAGAGGGAGGAGACAGAGGGAATGCGAAGATGTTGAGGGAGAGAGAAGAGATGGAGAAGGGGATTACAGCGGGCAGGAAAGGTACTCCAGGGAGAGAGCAGAGGGGGAGAAAGAGATGGAGGGGAAAAGAAAGGGACATCGAGGAAAGGGCTGTATGGCAAGTGGGGAGAGGCAGGTGGGGGAGGAAGGGGTGATGTGGAGAACGGAAGGGAGATGATTGAGGAGAAATTAGAGGAGTGGGAAGGGATGGAGAAAGGAGGAGAGGTGAGAAGAAATGTGAGGAACGTGGTCGAGGCTGTTGCTTGGGGGTAGGGAAGAGTATCTAGATGCGATATAAGGTGGGGGGGTGGTGGGTGGAGAGGAGCTGTGGAAGGGTAAGAAGAGAAAGCATTAGCAGAGAGGGCGGAAGTAGAGAAGAAGGGAGAGGGGAATAGGTGTGGACCACAGAGGGGCAGCTAGGTGGTGCAGTAGACTGAAAGCTAGGAAGACCCGAGTTCAAATGTCACGGCAGGCACTTACTAGCGGTGTGATCCTGGGACAAGTCACTGCCTCTCTAAGTCTGTTTCCCCATCTGTAAAGTGGGGATAGTAATAGCACCTCCTTGCCAGGGTTGTTGTGAGGATCAGATGAGATCTTTGTAAATTGCTTTGCCAACCTTAAAGCACTATGTCAATACATTTCATGGAGGGCGGATGGGAGACAGAAAATTGGGAAGGGGCATGTTGAGGCAAGAGTATTGGGAGTATAGACTGAGGTGAAGGAACCAGATATGCAATGGTGATGCGGGAGGAGAAGGGATATGGAGTGGTCATTATGAGTGGGATAGATATTGGGGTGGAGCATGGAGGCCAAGGCAAGAAAACAAAGGAAATGAGCTGGCCTCCCACTCCTGGGGAGTACAGCTGGTGCCTCTCATTTCCCCAGGGTCCTTCATCTTCCATCATCATCTTCATCTCTCCACATCTCTGATACAGTCCTTGGAGAAGCAGTCACCTTCCCCACAGCCAGTAGTCTCACAGATCATTTCTTCAGATTCCAAAGCTACTAAGCAACCTAAGCCCTTGAAGATCAAAAAATCTACATCCCGAAAAGTTCTTAAGGTCTTCTGGATCCCAAAGCCCATGGGAGCTTCAGTACCTCCAAGGCCTTCTGAGAGTACCCTAAAGCCTGCGGACTTTAAAACTTCCTTTTCCCTGGTGTCTGAGAGATCCTTCATCTCTGAGCAGCCTTGGGTCTCCCCAAACCCTAAAACCTCCTCATATCCCTTGGGCTTTAGAATTCAATCATTCTGTATTGATCCCCCAAGGCAAGACCACACCAATCCTCAGAGTTCTACTTCAAGACCCACAGATGTCTAAAGTTTTGCTCCCAAGATCTCAAAGAAACCTACCTCCATTCCCCTTCCCCATGGCCATAATTCTCCTCTTGGATAGACTTTTAGGAGCACTTCCCTGGTCCTGATGCTGGTGGAGGTGTCTAAACTTCCTCCTTTCCCACAGCAAAACTTCCCTTCCCCCAGCAAAGTAAGATTTGCCTCTTTGTGAGATTTGTCTCCACCTTCTTGAGGTCCTTGGAGAAAATGAGGGTGTAGAGAGAAACCTGGATATTGAGTGTGGTGAAGCCAGAAACAGAAAGCCAGAGAGCAAGGAAGATCAACTGAGACAGAAGGATGAAAAGAGATCGATGTGAATTTCCTAGATGAAGTTATCATTAAAGAAAGCCCGGGTTTCTTCCCCAACTCAGTGTTCCACCATCATCTCAATGACAAACTTGATTCCATGATGATCCCTGTAATCCCCATCTCTAACCCCACTCCCTATCTGTCCCTCTCCTCCACCATCCCTCTCTCTACCCCACTAAGAACACTAATGTCCATCCCAATTCCATCCCTAAACCCACTTATTTTAGCCCCAAATCTAAACTCATCCTCACATCCTTTCCCCCATGCCTACCTTCAATTCCACCACCCTCCCCAAGCCACCTCCAACTCACCCCACCCCCAAATCCATACTTATTCTCTATCTTTATCTCCATTCTTAATTCCAAGCTTCACTTCATCCTCCTTCCTCTGCCATGAACTGGGGTGGGTGATGATGTCAGTCTTGGGGGTCTTGGAAGGTTCTATGACAGTTGGGGCCCCTGAGTGAGTGAGGAAGATCAGATAAGCCTGGGGGGAAGCCCAACTGTTGTACCCAGGGGAAAATCTGAGGGGACTAGGAGAGACTTGAGGGGACCAAGAATGAACTGAAGAGATTAGGCCCTGATGGGATAAGAAGAGATCAAGAGCTGAAGAGATGGGAAATAACTATGGAGGACCGTGAGACATCTGAAGCAAAGCAGAGGGGCAGGCATAAATTAAGAGAAACTGGAGCCAAACATTAGGGACTGGATAAAGAGAGGAAGCAAAGCAGGACAAGGCCAGACTGAGAGATAGTCCAGGCTCCCAGAACCACCCTGGGCTAGGCTTTGCCTTCCTTGTACCAAAGCCTCTCAGCCTTCGTGAGAAAATGAAGAAGCAGGACTGGAATTCATTCAACCACACTGAGGGCTTGGTGCCCTTCAAAGTGGCCCTAAACACCCTTTGCTTTATGCTTCTCCTTCTCACTGTGTCCTTGCCCTACTGGCTGAAGATTCAAGTGTCTCATACCCATCTCCACATGGGCCTATGGAAGCCCTGTGGGGATAAAATATGTGAGGATATTCTGAAGTCAGGTACATGGGGATAGGGAGGAGAATGGAGGGCAGAAAGTGGGAATGAGGATATGGAAGGAGGTAGTGAATATAGATGGGGATAGGCATAAATATGGAGAATAGAGATAGAGGGTAGAGAGTGAAGATGGCCGTGTGAATAAAGGTAGAGGATAGGGGAAAGGGGGATCCCCAAGTCTACTGAACCTGATTTAAGCAACTTGGTGTCCATTAGTCTAAGAAGGTTTCTTCCTGTGGGAGGGTATGTGGGTACAGGGGACTTACCCTGGGACGTGTATGTGTGTGTGTGTGTGATTAGCCATTGCTATCACTGCCTTTCTCCAGTCTCAATTAAGGTAGTCCAAGTGGTGATGGGCATAGCCATCGTAACAGGCTTCCTGGCTTTTTTGGACATCTTCCTGATACTGATCAATGTAGTGAATGATAGGACATTCTTCTACCTTTTCTCTGCCTTGTGTAGCTTTGTCACTGGTAAGACACCTAGACTCCGGTGTCCCTACAGGGCTTGGTTGAGAGGTGATGGGAGGCTGGCCATTCACTGTTCTGGGGTGATGACACCATCTAATTCTTCCTGCAGCCTTCCTGGGACTTGTTGGCCAGAGCATCTTCATGGTCAGCATACACATAACTTCTATCCGTAGAATCAATCGCTTTATCTTCGAATGGGTCTTCTACCTAGGCTGGGGCACTTGCACATTGTACCTCCTGAGTGGTGAGGTGGTGATAGGGGCTGATAAGGGCTGGGGATAGGGATAATGTTGAAAAGGGAGAACAAGATAAGGATGAGAATGGTGATGGGCATGGGAATGAGGATGGAAGTGGAAATGGGCAGGAGATGGGGATAGGATTGGAAAGGGAAAACAGGGTGAGGATGGAGATGGACATGGGAATGAGGATGGGGTAGGGGTGGAGGTGGCTTTGGAGAAGGGGATGGGAATGGGAACTAAGAGGCCTCCCCTCTCAAAGGCTCTCTCATACTGGTGAGGAGGTACAAGAAAAGGGAGAAGTCAAGAAGCAACCATATGGTCGACTCAATCCAAGAAGTCAAGTCAACCTCCAGCTGAAGGCAGCCCCTGCCCCTTCTTCCTGGGCTGGACCTTCTTGCAGCTCTGTGTGTGTGTGTGTGTGTGTGTGTGTGTGTGTGTGTGTGTAGCTTCTCAGGTCCTGCCTCTGAGTTTGCCTCTGGGGACCCCTTCCTCCATTCTAATATCTTTGCTTCTAGGACCCCTTCCTCTTTGTTGTCACTCTTCCCAAGAATTCCCTGGGCTCTACTCTCTGTGTATAGTGGGGGAAGAAGGAGAGAGAAGTGTCCTGAAGCAGTCTCTAAGCCACCCTGGTTTTCCAGCTAAGAAATCATTTGTATTAACAAAAACAGTCAATAACCAAGTAAACGGACAAACAAACAGTCTGACCAGCAGCATTTTTGGGAAATAAATGGAACCTTTGGTTGGCATCCTAGACATTTCAGGTCCCAAAGCCCATGAAATCTTGGGGATCTCAGGCTCTGAAGCCCCTTGGGGCCCAGGTGTCTATCCTACAGTGCCTGTGGCCCTAGGAGTACTAGTTCCCAAATTCTCCCTGGTTCTCCACTGTGTATCTGTCCCACATTGCCTTAGGTTTCCCAGTGCCAAACCCTTTTGGGGACCCAAGTGTCTGCCTCAAGCCTCTATTCACTTCAGGGGTCTAGGCATCTAGTCACACCATCCCTTCCCCAGGACAGAACCAAAAGGGGCTTAGTGAGTCAGCTTTACTAAACCTCTGCTGTTACTAGCCACATCCCCTCCTACCCACATCCTGGTGAATGCCACTGGGGGGGTGTTGGGGTGTGTGTCCTTTCAGGCAATAGGAGGGAGAGGCCTCTCCCCCAATACCCCATCCTCACTACCTGGTAGGATGTCAGCCTTACTTGCCTTTCCCCACACCCAGCCCCCATCAGCCCCAGGCAGAGGACAGTGACATTTAGGGTTTGAGGAGAGAAGTATAAAGATGATCTGCGTCATTGATCTGGTGTGAAATCCCCCACCGCTTCCCTTTCCGGGACCCACACTTGGAGCCCCCAACCTTTTACAGTCTTGGCCAGATGTCAGTCCCCTCCCAGCCCCCTGAAACCCAAGCATTTGGCCTCCAGTCCTCTGTAACTTCTCAGGCCCCAGCTACTGGCACCTCTATCACCCAGGAATTCAGGCTGCCCCCCAAATTCTTCCTACCTCACCTACAAGATCCAAGCTCCCTGTTCTTCTCTGGTTTCCACTGCCTAAGGCCCCAGGTGTCCAGCCTTCCTGTTACTGCCCACTTCTGAGAATAAGGCACCCCCAGTTCCTGAGGACCCGGGTCAAGGATGCGTCCCTTCCGGGTGCTTGCTCTGTTCTCCGGGAGCCTTGCTCTGGCCCTCCTGCTGGTTGCATTGAGTACTGATAACTGGATTGCCTCTGTAGGCCCTAACCACCAGGCTCATTCTGGCCTCTGGCATCCAGATGGGGATTCTGTGAAAGGTAAGAAGGCAGCCCCTGGGATTTGTTGACCTTGGAACATCCAGTTTGGGCTGAGCTGCTAGCACCCATTTTGCAGATTTCATCCAGGCCACCCGAGTCTTCACAATCCTGGCGGCACTGGCAGGTCTGCTGTCTGTCTCCTGTCTGATCCTCGTCATCACTCCGTCTCTCTGTGACTCCAGCTTCGCCTCTTTGACTTTTTGTATCACAGCCTTTGCTGCAGGTGAGCCCCATGGCAGGGGAGGGAGAGAAGCCTAGGAGGGAGAAGTGTCAGGTTGGGGAGGAGAGAAGGGCCTCACAGCTCCCACTCACAGTTCTCTGTAGCACTGTGGGAATGGCTGTCTACACTGGAGAGAGATGGAAGGAGTCTGATCATTCTCAGATTCAGATCACCTTTGCCTGGTCCTTCTACATGGGCTGGATTTCTGTCTTCCTCTTCCTTTTCACTGGTGAGTGGGGGAAGTGAGATATGGGGAATGTGTGGAGGACTAGAGGCCTCTCATCCCAGGAAGAGAGAGACTGGCCAAAGTGGCCATTACTTCTTGGGTCTCTAGAGAGAAGCCCCAGATCAGGAGGATGGAGAACATGGCATGAGTGGGCTGGGGGAGGGAGGGGTACATGGTGAGGCTTGGGGGCTGCTGGGGAGGGGATCAAAATGAGTCACCTCTGAAGCCTCCCTCTCTCTACCGCAACAGGAGTCCTGAGCATTGTGGTGCACCGGGGTGTTCCCCGTCCAAACTATGAGACCCTCTCAGCTTGAGAAATCAGCCCTAGATTCATTGAATAAATCAAAAGTTGACCATTGGAATGATTTGTGTCTCATTCCTCCCAATACTAACCCTGAGTCCCCACTCCGCTTGGCTTTCTGAACCCTTCATTTCTCAGTCTTCTTTCCCCTGTGATCTCTCACTCTTTCCCAGTAACACTCCTCCCAACCACACATCCTTTACCACTCTCCCTTGACTCTGTGCCAGTGTCTCTCGGGAACACTTCTACCCAGGGTCCCACGAATACCCACCTTCCATTCCCGCTTGGCCTTTTCTCTCTTTTCTCCATCTCCTGGCCTCCACTTCCAGTCAGTTTACTAATTTTCCATTCTCCCAATTTCCCAGTACTTCCTATGTTCTAGTCTTCCCTGAATAGAGTTGGTCTATGCCAACACAACCCTTCCAGTCTTCCCCGAATCCCTTTTTTTCTCCCTCATCACCCATCCCGTCTCATAGTGTTCCGGACACACCATCTCCTTTCTTTGTTCCTCTCAGTCTTTCCTTTCTGTTTCTCCTCTTCACCCTCCCATTCTCCCCCTCTCTCTTCCTAATTTCTCAGGCTGTTTGCAAATTTCCCCCTATTCCATTTCTCCTTCCTCTTGTCTCTGCTCCTAGAACCCCCTCTGTTGTTCCCCTCCTTCTCTTGTCCTTGTGTCCAACCTCCATCTATCCTGTTGCTGATCTAGGAGGAACAGGTTCCATCTCCTCAAGGAATGGGATATGTGTGTGTATGTATGTGTGTGTGTGTGTGTGTGTGTTCCTTTAATGAGGTGTAAGGGGGTTCTGGAACTCCTTCCTCATAGAGACCCTAGTCCCCATCCCCCACTAACCTTCCATCTCCCCACCCCAGGCAGGAGGTGCTGGAACAGGACGGCTGAGCTGGGTGTGAGCCACGCAGGTGGGGGGCTCCCCTCAAATGGAGGGACTCTTCCTGAAGAACAGTCTAGCTGATCTGAGTGTGAGCCAGGCAGGTGGGGGGACCCCCTCAAATGGAGGGACTCGTCCGGAACAGCAGGCTAGCTGAGCTGGGCATGAGCTACGCCCGTGGGGGGGGGCAAAAAGTGGGGAGAGTTCCCCTCAAAGGGAAGGGTTTCACCGTGACCCTGGAAGAAGGGAGTGGGTGGGAAGGCTCCCTCTCCATACCTGGAGTCCCAGCCCTCCCACTGCCCTGGCCTGTAGCAGCCCCTGGATGGGGGTGAAAAGAAGCCTGCAGAGTGCCGGCCTGTCGCTGGGTGTCTTGGCCAACATCCTCGTAGTGCTGGCTACCGCCACTGACTTTTGGAGCCGCTTCTCTGATGGCCACAACGGACTGTGGCGGATGTGTCGAAAGAACAACTGCACCTACTCCTCCTGTGAGAGTGAGTGCCGCCCCTCCTCGCGGCAGCACAGCACTGGGGTTACCTTGTCCTGCCATCCTAGCCCCGGGCCTCAGTTTCTTTAACTGCAACACTGGCTGGTCTCTGAGGTTCCTTTCAGCACTAAATCTTTTGACCGCTCTGATTCACCGCATCACCACAATGGCCAGATACTGGCCTCTTAGGGAAGAAGCCCCTTGCCTGGGGACTGGCCCTGACTAACATCTAACAGCCTCCATCTAGACATCATATCAGCCCCCCGCCCCTTTAATCACCAAGGGGGTACGCTGGAGCCTCGTGGAGGGCGGAGAGGAGGAGGTGTTTCTGCTGACACCTTCCCCCCCAACCCTTTCCCCAGCCATGCTGGCGGTGACAGCGGCCTGTGTGGTGTTGGCTACTGGCTCGGGACTTGTGGCCTCAGTGCTGGGCGTCCGTGTCCTGCACGCATCCCGGGACGGGAACCTTATCCCACCCCGGGGCCGGAACGCCTGTCTAGTCTTCTTCCTGAGCGGTGAGAGGGACTGAGCCAGAAGCGGGCATGGGGCGAGGCTAGGACCAGACCCGGGAGCAGAGGGGTAGAGATTGGGCCTCAGGCTAAGGGTGGCCAGGGAGGTTTTCTGGAAGAAGTTGGGACAGGAGCTAGTCTCGGAAAGCATCTTTGCACTTTTGAGAAGGAGCAAGTCTAAGGCTAGAGGGGGAGAGAGTCAGATTAGTCTGAGCCAACCAGGGCTGAAAAGGGGGAACACAGAGGGTAGGCCTGGAGCGGAGCCTAAGGTATGACATTACCTGGGAGTAGGGGAGGGCCAGGGGCTCTGCTAGACTAAAAGGAGGAGTCGGGAGAGGGGCTGGCGGAGCTCCAGCTCAAGGGTGAGGCGGAGCCAGAGAAGGGGGCCAGGCCCAGGAAAGTGGAGGAGGGTCTGGAAGGGGAGGAGAACAATCTGGGTGTGGGCGGAGGTGGGAGGGGTGGGTGAAACACCACCTAGAGAGCCAGGCAGGACCTCAGCTTTCGAGGGGAAGTCGGGGTATACCTCGGCCCTCCATCTCTGCTAACCCTGGGGGTCTGGTGGGGCCAGCGCTGCTGCTGCTGGCAGGCATGGTGGGCTACACTGCGAGGGACGCGTGGAAGGTAGACAGCTTCTTCTCCTGGTCCTACTTCACCGCCTGGCTAGCCCTGCCCTTCTCCATCCTCGCAGGTAGTAAGGCCCAGGTGGAGATCTTCACGTCCTTCCACCCATTCCAGGGACCCTTAGTTCCTTCTCCTGGTTCCATCAAGCTCCCCCGCCCCCTTCGGCCACCAGAGACCCCCAGGCCTACCCTCCAGTCACTCAGGTCCCTTCTCCAAAGACACGTAGTCCCCTCCCCTTTCTCCCCTTCCTAGGGACTCCAGCACTCTCCTCCGAAGTCACTCAGCCCTATGCCCTACATGGGACCCCAGTACCCCTCTCTCTGAGTCACCCAACCCCTTCCCCTCCCTGGGGCCTCCAGTCCCTCTCTCCTTGAATCACCCAGCCCCCTCCCCACCCCGGGACCCCCAGTCTCCTTCTCCCTGAATAAGTCACTCAGGCCTCTCTCCGGGACCCTCCATCCCGCTCTGAGTCACCCAGCCCCCTCCCCGGGACCCTTAGCTCCCCCTCTGAGTGACCCAGCCCCCTCCCCTAGGTTTCTGCTTCCTCTTCGCGGACATGATCCTGCAGAGCACAGACGCCATCAGCGGCTTTCCCGTGTGCTTGTGAGCCCAGCGCGGCTGGGCCGAGGATCTAGGCTAATAAAGGGGCTTCCCCCCCTCCCCAGTCTTCCTGGATTTCCCTCCTCCCAGAAGCCTTCCGGGAAAACCCCTGGTGGGAAGGGGCCAGAGGGGAAGGAGTGACTTACAGTGTGGAAGGGGGGAGGGGGAAGGGAAAAGACTGAACCCCGCCCTCTCTCCGTGGCCCCGCCTTCTCTTTCCAAGGTCCCACCCCCGCCCTCCCTTTGGCCCCGCCCCCGCGCTCATCCTTCTAGACTCGCTCCCTCCCGCACATGCGCAATGAACGCACTGTTGGGAGGAAAGACGGGAGGGGCTCCAACCCTTGGACCTCGATTAGAACGAGGAGGTCTACCCTACCAGCTGTGTGCCCTTTGCCCGCCATTGGCGTCCAAGCCTTACCCCCAGCTCACACCTACTCCCTTCATTGGCCCGTGGTTGCGCGCCCCTCCCCAAGCTTCCAAGGCATTCGGCGGCTGATTGGAGGAGAGAGGCATGCGAGGGGGGCGGAACGAGATCAAGACTAGTTTCTGATTGGTGGAGGGCGGCGGCGGGCAGTGTGGGGAGGAGTATTGGCTAAAAGTGGGCGCAGTTTCGGAGGCGGGGAGTGAAGAGAGGTAGAGCAGTTAGTGGATCCTGATTGGTGAAGGCCGGAGTTAAGGGGCGGAGTCTAGAGACAGCTCAGGTCTCTGATTGTTGGAGCGCTGTGAGGACGCAGAGCTCGAGCTCCCCAGCACGCACCCGCCTAGCGGCCACAGCCTCAGGCCGGGAAGCAGCGGCGGCATCAAGATGGCGGAGCTGCGCGCGCTGGTGGGAGTCAAACGGGTCATAGACTATGCTGTGAAGGTGAGCGCGACCTCTAACCTCGCCCCCTCCCCTCTCTTGGACCGTACCTGGCTGACGCAAGAGCGCGAACGTGCAGGGTGGCCTTACGGCCAAGCGAGGGCAAAGGTCGAGCGACTGACCTTTAACTTCGATGTCTCCCTTCCCGGCTCAGTCTCCAGGTTTGAAAGAGGAGGGGGTGCTGCACCCCTTTCACTGGCTATAATGCCGAGGGTCAGCGTGGGTGAGCCACGGGCCAGAAATTCTGCGCCCCTCCCCCTGCACGCCTCCCCCCCACCCCCCGCCCCGGACCGGGAAGGGGCAGGGCTGCAAGGGGGCGTGCTTAGAGATCCGGGGAGGAAACTGAGGCCCAGAAAAGGCACTTTCAGGACAGAGGGTCACCCGGGGAGGGACCCCCCTGGTTGGGGTGCAGGAGAGGGTATCACTTGGGGAGGGACCCCCTTGCACAGGACGATGACCTCGGCCAAGGAGGACTCATGGACAAGGCGTGTTCTAGGAGGCTTCCAGGAGAAGTGGGCTTGGGAGCTGGTCTCCCCCCCCCCCCCCCAGGCAGGGGCCAGAGGGAGGGGGCCGTAGCTGGGGCTGCTGCACTTCTGACCTGGTTTTTGGACTGCCCTTCCCCTGCTCCCCCCAGATCCGAGTGAAGCCGGACAAGACTGGCGTGGTGACAGATGGGGTGAAACACTCCATGAATCCTTTCTGTGAGATTGCGGTGGAGGAGGCCGTGCGGTTGAAGGAGAAGAAGCTGCTGAAGGAGGTGATTGCTGTAAGCTGTGGCCCCAAGCAGTGCCAGGTGAGTGTCTCTGACCCCTGGGCCTGGGGGGGAGGGGAGGTGGAGCAGGGAGAGCTGGTGGCAGTGACCACGTCCATCTCTTCACCTGCAGGAGACCCTGCGCACAGCTCTGGCCATGGGTGCTGACCGAGGCATTCACGTGGAGGTGTCGGAAAGTGAGGCAGAGCGCCTGGGGCCCCTCCAGGTTTCCCGAGTGCTCACTGCTTTGGCCCAGAAAGAGAAAGCTGGGCTGGTGCTGCTGGGGAAACAGGTGGGAGAGCCCAAGCCAGCCTCTTCCTTCTCCCCTTCCTGCACCTGCTTTCTGCTGTTGGTCCCCTTTGCCCCACTTTTCTCTTCCTTTGACTCCTCCATATTTTTCTTCCCTCCCCCTTTCAAGGCCAAGTGTTCCAGGGTTAGGAATCACCGAGAAGTCCCAGGTCCGACTGTCTGAGGGATGGCCTGTCCTGTGCTGCACTACCCTCACATGGGTACTGGGAGGAGGAGCCTCAGTCTTTGCATTCCAGGGAGCTCACCCCTGGGTGGACAGGAGCAGCATAGGCTTGGCTAAATTCCTTCCCTGCTTGGTGCCTCAGTTTCCCTATTTTTAAAAGCAAGTTGGAGAAGATGACTTCTAAGGACCCTTCCAGCTCTTAGGTTCCACATTCTAGCATTATGTCGTACCCTGGCAATTTCCTACATCTCCCCTCCTCATAGGCCATCGATGATGACTGTAATCAGACTGGACAGATGACAGCAGCCATGCTTGACTGGCCTCAGGTGAGCCTCTGGGAATGCAATGCCAGATGTGGGAGAGTGAGTCTATTCCCTGAAATTCCCTTGAACATCCCTTATACCTCTGTGTGGTGCCCTCCACTTCAGGTACCCTGAAGCCCTGTCTGATTTTGGGACACTGTGGGTACATTCTGCTACCCTGGTCCCCTTCCTGACTCTAGACAGCTCCTGGATCCCTGTGACTTCCTTCCCCCTAGCTCCCCTGAGACTCCCTGTGACTGCCTCATCCAGCTCCCTTTCCACTCCCTGTAGTCCCCCCCCCCCCCACCTCCAAGCTCCCTCCAGACTTGCAGTAACCACCCTCCCAGACACACACACACTCACACGTTAGCTGTCTCAATATATGTTGCCTCCTGTACTTTAGGGCACATTTGCCTCAAAACTCTCACTAGATGGGGACAAGCTGACAGTGGAGCGGGAGATTGATGGTGGGCTTGAGACAATTCGCCTCAAGCTGCCTGCTGTGGTGACTGCTGACCTCCGGCTGAATGAGCCCCGATATGCCACTCTCCCCAATATCATGGTAAGCAAGGGCAGGCAACTCCCAGACACTCAGGCTGGGCTAGTCTGAGCCATCATACCCACACCACACCACACCACACCACACCCTTCTCAGTCCTTTCAAATTTACACTCATCCACCACTCTTTTCAGATTTACATACACACACACACACACACACACACACATACTCACTCTCTCTCTCTCTTTCCCTCCCTTCTCAGTCCTTTCAGACTTTCATGATCCCTTCCATGACCTTCCTGAGAGAGGAGACTAAGAGGCTGGAAAGGACTTGGGAGGGTGTGAAGCCCAGCTTCCATCTGTGGGTCTTTTGCTTCCTCAAACTTACCATTGTACTGAAGTGCCGATGGTTAGAACATGTTTCCTGAACTCCAAGAATCCTTTTGAATACTCCTCTTTTCAGCTGTCACCCTCTGCTGCCCTCCCCCAAACGGAACAGTTCTCATCCCTCTCTGCTCTTCAGACATTTAGCAATAGCTTATATTTGTAGGTCTAAAGACCAAAGGTTACAAAGCACTTTAGACCCATTATCTTGTTTGAGTCTCAGAGCAACCGTAGGGGCTATTTGTATTCCCATTTTACAGATGAGCAAATTGAGTCCCAGTAGGGGCCCACAGCTGATTTATCATTTATGTCCAAGGTACAACTTGAATCTGGGATTCCAGGTTTGGTACTCTACACATTCTGCCAAATCATATGCTTAAAGTCAGCCATCACTCCCTGCTCTCCTCCATTTTCCCTTCCTACCACCGCCAAATGTGGGGTGGGTCCATTTCTTCTGGATACACCATTGATGTTTGTACTCTGAGGAGTGATGTGATATTGAAAAATGATTGGCTCAGCAGCCCTGAAGATGGCATCGGGAAATGTGCACTGGAGCCTCGGACCTGGCTGTCCCGTAAGCCACAAGGTCCTTTAAGTGTTTCCTCTCGTCCTCTGCCATCCTGTTGATTCATCTGTAAAATCTGCGCCTTAGACTGATGAAACTGGTTCCCAGTCTGTTGGCTCAAGGCTTCCTGTGGCCCAGTCAGCTTCCCAGGGTCTCTGGTCACACTTTCTGGGAGCCCCTGTAGTGGTTGTCAATTGATGCACCAGGGCTCTCCTGCCATTTGGGTCCTTAAATGGGTCTTGGCCAAAGGTCTAGGTTTGGGGGTGGCCCCCTGGGGAGGGGTTTTTCCCTTCTGATGCTTTGGTGGGAGTGGGAACATCAATTCTGCCCCTCTCAGAATGGTGGAGTCTAGACTTTCCTTCTTAATCTTCCTCCAGAAAGCCAAAAAGAAGAAGATAGAAGTGGTGAAGCCTGGGGACCTGGGGGTGGACACAGCCTCCCGCATTTCTGTACTCAGTGTGGAGGATCCGCCCCAGCGCACAGCAGGGGTGAAGGTGGAAACCACTGAAGACCTGGTGGCCAAATTGAAAGAGGGGGGGCATGTTTGAACTCCCTCTCCTCCAATAAATTTGTGGCACCCTTCCCCCCTTTACCTTCTCTCTGAGTCCTTGTTGTCTTGTCCTTTGGATGTGCCCTTGGAAACACCTGGTTCAGGAAGTCTTCCGGAATTCAACCTGACTCCATCCTCTCCACACATCTTGCCACTGATTCACTGGCATCTACAGGGGTGGCTCCCTTTTCCCTCATTCTCTCAGACTAAAAACTTCCTGAGGGCTTTAGGGTTTCCCTGGGACTAGGGCTTTGTTCAGTAGCTGAGAAATCTCTGAAGCCAGGGCTGCTCCCCATTCAAACCCTGGACCTCTGCTTTGGCCAAGGTTATTCCCATTGCCAATGTCTTTAGGCTCATGAGAACTTTCAGATGGGATGGAGGAAGTGTGGAGAGGGCAGGGTGTTGAAGGGAATCCTGTCACAGTTGTATTCATAAATCCATGGGCTGTGTCCCCTGTTTCTGTGCGGGCTCCCCACCCAGGAAGCTGCTTGGCTTGTCAGACCCGTCTTGACTCTAAGGAGGGTTGGGAGGGCAGACCTACCCCTGGCTTTTTGCCTTTGACAACATGGCCGCCCAGGGGCCTCAGCTTCTCCAGCAGCTGCTGCTACTATTTCTGGGTGAGCACCCCTCCGTACCTAACTCCTGAAGTCCCATGGCAAATGGGGAAGCCTTTACCTAGACCCTTGTGGGTGACCTTTTCTGTCCCTTCATTATGGGAGACTTGAATTTTTCTTGAGGTGTCCTCACAGGAGACCTCACTGTTGGGGGAATTGTTTGTCTCCAGGACCCTAGTCTCTAAGAGACATCTCTACTTTGTGTCGACTCACTGCACCTCTGTGGGAGAGTTGGGAGTGTTTCATCTGGAGGGCTTCTAAAAGTTGAGCCTTCTCTGTAAGGGTTCCATAACCTTAGGCTTTTTTCCCGGTTCTTTGGGAAAGGGAGGAGGGAAGCCTTGAGATCCTACCCTGGTCTTTTTTTTTTTTTTGTAAGGTCCCTTCTCTACAGACTTAGCAATTATGGGGGAGCTTTCTCCGCACTCCCTAGGCATCATTCTCAAAGTACCTTCACTCGGTGGTGTAAGAACTTGCTTTCTACCACCCATCTCTCCCACTGTCCCCTCTCTCTCGAAAATAAAATATCCAGTTTCAGGCGTGGGAACGTCATCCCCTGCAGCTCTTGGCAGAATTTCACCTTCGGTGCCCTCTCTTGGCGTGAGAGTCTCCTCTCCCAGCGGCTTTCGTGGCAGTGATAACTCAACAGTTCTGAGTGGAAAAGCCTCTCCCACCACGGCCCTGGGTGGGAACGACTTCTCTCCTGGAGCCCCCAGAGAGAGAACGCAGCCTCCTGCAGTTCAGGATTTGAAAGAGTCGCCTCTCCAAGTCCCTTCTCGGCAGTCCAGCCCTCGGGTTGCTGAGGGTCCCTTGTCGGTGCTCGTGGGTTCTCCCATCTCCCTACGTTTATCCCCGGCTCCAGCCCTGGACCCACCCAGTCTGGTCGTGGTTTGGCGTCGGGGAACCACAGTGCTGGCGGCTGGGACCCTGGGGAGCGAAGCCGCCCCACCGAGCCTAGCCCCCGACTACCGGACCCGCCTCCACTTTGACCAGGAGACGGGTGGCCTGGATCTGGAGCAGGCAGAACTGGCTGACAGCGGGCACTATACTGCGGAGCTTATTCACGCCGGGCGCGAACGGGAGCTGCGGGAGGTCGCAGTCTACGTGTATGGTGAGGGGGAAGAGGAGTCCAGAAATCCAACGAACTGGCGGGCTGTGGTGGATAGTTTGGGCCAAGAGGAACCGACCTCCGTCCCTTCCCGGCGCCGGGTTTCAGATAACTTATTTGTAAAAGGAGCACTGGACTAGACGCTGTCAAAGGCCTATTCCAGTTCTACCGATTAATAATAGCCAGCATTTATATAGAGCTTTCTGGTTTACAAAGCTCTTCCGACACATTATTTCATTTGATCCGCTTACCAGGATTTTACAGATGAGGAAACAGGCTGCGCTTGTCGCTTGCCCAGAGTCACTCAGGAAAGCAGGAGAGGAGTTCAAATCTCTTATCAACGACAAAAACAACCATTTATAAAGTGCCTACCCTGTGTCAGGCACTGTGCTAGGATTATCCCGGAGGTCTGCTCATCTGAAGTAGGGAGAAGGAGAAGACACTAGGACTCCCTGGGGTGGGGGGGAGAGGGGGAGGATCACTGGGGCGCCTAAGTCAGGTCGCTCTCTGCCAAATCTCTTCCGCAGAGCCGCTGCCACAATTAGCTATGGCACCCGCGGACCCAGTGACGGAGGAGGGGGCGCCAGAGCTGCGGCTGCGCTGCGTGGGAGCCCGGGCGAGTCAGGGCCAACTGAACTGGAGCCAGGGAGGGCGGCTCCTCGAAGCGGGGCCTGGAGATGGTGAGGGTTCCGCTCGGCTGAGGACAGATGGAATCGACCTGGTCATCGTGCGTCCGCAGAGAACAGATCAGGCCAACTACACGTGCCGCGTGCAGAGCCCCTTCGGGGCCAGTGAGGCGACGGCGGCCGTCACCGTCCTATGTAAGTGAGGGGCACAGCTGGGGATCAGACATCAGGATCCCCGAGGAATGGAAGGCGAAGGGGGAGGAGAGGTGGGAGCTGAGCGGGAGGGAGTGCCTGGATCCCCGGCGGGGAGTGGGTGGAGGACACCTACAGAAGAGCAGGTGCCCGGGGTCTCTGGAGGTGGGGTGCAGTTCAAGGGGCTGAGCTCCCGAGTCGGGGGTCCTTGACGCCTAGGTCCGGGGCTGCGGGTTCGGAGAGGACGCTGATGCCTCGTCCGTCCACAGACGGCCCAGATCCCCCAGTCATCACCGTCTCCTCGGACCGCGACGCAAGCCCCGCCCACTATGTCTCGGTGGGCAGCAATGTGACCCTGCGCTGCAACGCCGCTTCCCGGCCGCCCGCCGAGCTCTCCTGGAGCCTGGCAGACCCACGAGAGGCCGCCGTGCCCGCGGGACCTCGACTCCTCCTGCCTGGCGTGGGGCCAGCCCACGCGGGGGCCTACGCCTGCCTCGCGGCTAATCCACGCACAGGACTCCGGCGCCGCGGGCTGCTCAACCTCACCGTTGCCGGTGCGGGCCCGGGTCTGAGGGGAGGCTGGCACAGGGAGCGGGGTTCTCAGAGCAGGAGGGGAAGGGCGAAAGTAGGGAGGTTCGGGGCTCAAGGGAGAACCCGGCTGGGGAGGGGCTAAGAGGAAGGGGGCGTGGCCTACACGGGGGCGCAGCTGAGAGTGCTGGAGGGAGGGGGCTTGGAGGAGAGTACTGGAGGGGCGGGGCTCTCTGACGCTCCTCCTCCCGCAGCCCCGCCTCCCGGTTCCCCGCGCTGCTCCCTGCAAGGCTCCCCGGGTGACCGCAACCTGCTCCTGGGCTGCACGTGGCCCGGGGGCATCCCTGGAGCCTCGGTGCAGTGGATGGGGCTGCCCCCAGACGTCCCCGCGAGCCCCGCGTCCTCCTCGCTATTCGTCTCGGTCCCTGCGCGGCCGCAGCTCAGCGGAGTCACCTTCACATGCCTCGGGCGCCACCTCGCGGCCACGAGAAGCTGTAGCGTCACGCCCAGTGAGCGGGGCGGGACTTCTGTCGCTTGGAACCCGGGGCGGGGCGGGACTTCCGCTTTTGGGAGGCAGGGGCGGGATTTCGCCTCTACCTAGAGAAGCCCGGGTTCCGGGACAGAGCTGAACGGGCCTTGTCCCAAGTGCAAGGCAAAAGTCTTTTGTCTCGGAGGAGGATTTCCTCTTAATTCTTAGAGACTTGCCCATTTACCGCGTGGTGGGGGTGGGACTTCTTCCTCTATCTCCGGAAAAGAGGTGGAACTTCCTCTTATGGCTAAGAAAAGCTCTAGGCTCTGGGGTAGAACGCTCCTTTCCCCATCGACAAGGAGTTAAATTTGACCCCTTTTTTCCTCTAATTTGAGAACTAAGGCGTACTTTTCTTTCTACCATAGGAGAAAGGGTGGGACTTCCTTTTTTTATGAATCCACTAGGGAGGGCGGGACTTCCTTTCTCCGCGGCGCGGGGTGGCCCCTGGATAGAGCTGTGGGCTCCAAGTCAGGAGACCCCGAGTTCCAATTCATCCTTAGACACTTCCCAGCTGTGTGACACTGGGCGACTCACTTAACCCTGTTCACTTCAGTCCCCTCCAAAGGGGGCTGATCCCTTAAACCTATAGAAATGCCCGCTATTAGCTTTTACGGGAGCAGTTTTCTTGACTCTGCTTTTCCTCTTCAGAGGCCCCTCAGGAAGTGCTGCTGAGGCTGGAGACTGAGAAGTCTGCATCTGGGGAGGCCCTGGTGACCCTGGAGGCCAGTGGTTGCCCTCCACCAGCCAGGGTGGCCTGGGCTCGAGAGGGACGGCCCCTGGCTCCAGGGGGTGGGGGCCGCCTGAAGTTAAGCCCCGATGGCCATAAGCTTCTCCTTGGCAACTTCAGCTTGGAGCATGACGTGGGGAACTACTCTGTGCTGTGCAGCGGGGCTCTTGGGGCTGGTGGGAACCGGATCACCCTCATTGGTCAGTTCCAGAGGGATCCCAGAGTCCTGAATTAGAGCTCTCCCTCTCTGCCCCATCACTGACCCATGGGTCCTTGTCCCCATCCCTGCCCTCTCAACAATACAGGTGACCTGATCCACCAGGGACCCTCAGTTCCTGCCTGCTTAGGGATCTAAGGAGCTGAATCCATTCTTTCTCCTTTCCTTCTCACATAGGGCCTTCTATCTCCTCTTGGAGGCTACAGCCTGCCGATGGGGCGGCTGTCTTGACATGGGATGTGGAACGTGGCTGTGTGGTCAGTGGCTTTGAAGTGCAGGCACGGACAGAGAAACCAGAAGCGGGGGCCACAGGCCTGAGTGGAGGGGCCTGGACATCCTTGCTACTCCTGGGGCCCCAGGAACGCTCAGCTGTAGTTCTCCTGCCCTCCCAGCCCCCAGGGCCTTGGAAGCTTCGTGTGCTGCCCACTCTGGGTGGTCAGCCTGGGACTCCTTCTTCCAGCCGGAGCTACCGGGCTGGTGAGGTTGGGGGTCTACATGCCTGTGTCTGTGAGGGACTGGGGACAACACAGTTGGATACCTGAGGCAGGTTGGAATATCTGAGCTCTGGGTACTATCCTTAGTCCTGTCTCCCTCTCTAAACCAGGTCCCATCCTGGGCCCCGGGGCCATTGCGGGCATTGTGCTTGGCTCCTTGCTGGCTTTGGCTCTCCTTACAGCTCTGCTGGTCCTGCTTGGATGCTGTGCCTGTCGGTTATGGGGTGAGCAAGGGATGGTAACAAGTCACAGTGACCAGTGAGGCCATGAGGAGGCAGTGGCCAGTGGGGAGGGAGCAGATAAGAACACTGCCCAGAGTGAGAAAGTGATAAGGAGCTTGGTCAGTGAAGAGGGAGCAGAGCCATGGCCACTGGGGACTGAACAGACAAAAACCTTGACCAGGGGCAGAGGAGAAGATGACAACTTTGGTTAACGAGAAGGATGACCATTGGGGAAGGGGCAGAGCAGAACCAGGCCCACTGGGGTTGGATTAGATCAGGAGTGGGGAACCTTGGCCTGAAGGCCACATGTGGCCCTCTACATCCTCAAGGGCTGCTCTTTGGCTGAATCCAAACTTCGCAGAACAAGTCCCCTTAATTAAAGGATTTGTTCTGTAAAACTTGGACTCAGTCAAAAGGCCGCACCCAGGGACCTAGAAAGCCACACATGTCTTTGAGGCAGCAGGTTCCCCACCCCTGGGACTCACTTTTGGACAGTAGGGATAGAGCAGAATTTGGAAGATAAAAGGGACCTGAAATTCTCAGCCAATAGGAAGAGAGGGAATGGATGCCTGGGAAGCAGAAGCCAGTTGGACCTAAAAGAGACACATTGAAGAAAGCTCATTCTGGCACCCCCTCCCCCCCATTTCCTTACCTCCATTGGCCAGTGAGAGGCCAGACTTACCCATGGACAGAGAGGGGATGATGTGGGAGGTCCAGCTGGCCAGTAACACACTTTCTCCTTTCCCTTTTTCTATGTAGGAAACAGCATGAAGAAGCCCCTGATCTTTCCCCCTGCAGTCTTCACCCCAGAGAAGAAGACAGAGAGTGTAACCTCTCTGGGGTCTCCACAACCTTCCCCCAATGGTTTTGTCACAGAACCCAGTCCAACCTGGGCTTGTCCTGTGAGTAGATATAGAGTGAGAAGTACTTGACTGTTCAGACGGGGGCAGTGAGATGGATTGGTTTCCCTTCCACAAGGTGGAAGGGTAAGCCTCTCCACCATAAAAGTATATTAAGGGTGGGAGGTGTCTGACATAAAAAAAGGGGGGTGGTGTTATTTGCAGTTATGGGGCCTGAATTCAAATGGCCACTCTGCTACCTGTGTGACCTTGGTCCAGTTACTTCCCCTAGGCTTTGAGGGTTGAACTGATGAACCCATGTGATTCTAAGGCTCCCTTAAAAACACCAGCAGCATAACGTGAGATTTGCTGTTTCTTCCCATGATAGGGAAGGACTTCCTTTTTAATTCAAGTCATATTTTTTTTTCCATAAAGTGAGACAAGTTCTACTTTAACAAGATAGAGGAAGGACTTCCTTTTTCCCGCCAGGTTGGGGTTGGACTTCCTGTTTCTTCTTTTTTTCACAAGATGTTAGGGAGAATTCCTATTTGTGTTCACCTACTTGGGGCTGGAACTTTGGTCCCTCCTCTCCCTCTCTGCCAGTACACACTTGGGGAGAGGTGAGGTATGGAGATGTAGACTGGTGGTTGATGGACTGTAAAATCACCTCTTCGTCCTTCCTGCCCTAGACCCTGGAGTTCAGCTTCCCACCCCTCTTACTTCTTTCCTTCCAGGTTGTGGTCCCCAGCCAGGTCACTGCTGCCAGTCCCAAGGGAGTCCACCGAACAGTTCGATCAGCTACACAGGTGTGAACAGCAGCAGCCAATGTGGGCCCTCCCTGAGGACATTAAACTGCCCAGACTTCTTGTGGCTCAGGAATTTCTCTTTGATCACAGCAGAGGATAAAGGGTCTTAACTTTGTACAACTAAGATTGGAACTCTCTGATTTGCACAGCGGAAAAGTCAAGGATCTCAAGTCTCACCATCCCACCCAGTCCCCCAAGAGGGGAGACTTCTTATCCTGGCACAGCTGAGGGGGTGGAGCTTCCTGCCTTTTCCTCCTTGAAGAACCAGGCTTAGGGATCTGAAGGGGCAAGACTTCTTCTTGCTCAAGACCAGAGCAGAAAGTGGCCTTTCTCATGCAAATGAAAGACCAATTGCCCGTGGTGGGGTGAGACTTCCTAGTTTGGCACGGTGGAGGGGCAGGACTTCCCATGTGACTGCTTATAAGTTGGTGGAAGTTTTCTGGAGGTTGAATTGGGCTGGGTGTGTATGAATGTACCTTTGGTGGACAGCAGTGAGGAATAAAACTGGTTTACGGACCTCTGGGTACTTTGGGAGAAGTTGGGGATAAGGATATGGGGATCCCCAACCAAGACAGGAGGTTGGAGACCAGATGCCAAGGTCTCTCAAAGAGAGTGATTGGAGCCTAGTTATCTGGGACAGGGATGCCACAGACAGGGTTTTGGAAAAAGGTGTTTATTGGTGTGGCGGTTTCAACACTCCCCATGGTTTGGGACACACTGGGTCCCAGGGTCCTTCCCCCCACCCCCACCCTATCTCCCCTCCCTTCCCCACCCCCCTCAGGACCCTGGGAATGGAAGACAATGTGGATGGGGCCCATGCCCCCCTCTGAGGTACAGTCCCTGTCCCTCCCTGATCCAGCCCACCCCCCAGACCCTCCTTAGCCCTGGCCAGCTCTGAGTGGTATGGACATTGAGGAAGTGTTGATGTAGTGGACAGTGTTAACCAGTATCTTTAAGACTGGGCCCAGGATTCACCCTCTCTCAGCCTGAGTGGTGGGTTTGGGGGTCTCTAGTGGACTAGATAGCAGCAGGCCTTCTGTTAGATCCTCTCTGTCCCTTTGCAAAACCACCACCTCTGGGGTGGAAACTCTGGTTGGGCCTGGGGGAGCCAAACCCAGAGCAGAAGATAGTTAAAGCTGGGGATGGGGATAGGGGGGACTATTGCTGATCACAGTCGCTGGTGGGTGCAGGTACGTGTGGGTGAGGTACAGTCACTGACTGGGCTTCAAGCCAAGACCGGAGTGGTGAGAGCTAAGACAGCCAGCAGCCAGTAGACAGGGCCAGGGACACAGGCAAGCAGCTAAGGGTGGAAGAGGGGTGGGGGACATAGCACTGAGGCAGACAGCTGAAGCGGGGGAGGCCACAGCCACCAGCCTGACAGTAGGATGGAAGCACCAGTCGGCCTGGGGGGAAGGCCAGAAAGTGGGGGAGGGAGGGCAGGGGACACCCAGAAGTGTGACAGGCAGCCTTGGTTTTTGGGAGAGGCCCAGAGATGTCACAGTGCCTCTCCCAACCTTCCCCTTCACTGGGGCCAAAATCCAACACAAAAGGGGATGGGCCACTCCCAACAGGTGAGAAAGCTAAAGCTAAGCCTGGAGGTGGGGGCCAGGGACCCCTGCAGCCAATTCAACCACCTAAAGCTGGCATGCAGAGGTGAAAGGCAGCCTGTGGCTGGCAGGGGTAACGGGGGTACCCAGAGTGGGTCGAGGCCGGGGCTGAGGGGGTCAGGGGCAACTAGGGTACAGTCAGACACGTGAACGGGTGACGACAATGGCTGTAGAAACGATGCATAATTTTGCGTTTATCCCTCACAGTGATGGGTTCTCTAAGGATCTCTCCTCTTCCTCCTCCTCTGCCCGGGACTCTGGGCCTTCCTCGCTGGCTCTCACTCTCTCCAGGCTGCTGGCTCACTCCTTTGCTAGGGTTCTGTCTCTGTCAGCCTTGGCCCCTACATGCCTCCCCACCACAGCCAGCCCAGGGCAGAGAGTAGGGCCAGGGGCCCAGGGGGCCGAGAGGCTGCATTCTCCAGGGAGCCTGGGCCTGAAGGCAGAAGGGGAGGAGGAAAAACAAGGTCAGGAGGCATGAAGGCATTTCAGCCCCGCCCCCCCCCCCCCATTTCCTTGGCTCCCTGGACATTGGATGCTGTGTGTCCTGCCCCCCCCCCCCACCCATTCTCGCTGTCTCTGTTTGCAATCACAGACCTTCAATCTTCCCTCCTCTCCAGATGTGATTCTCCACATCTGTGTCCTCCTATTCCCCCCCCCCTTTTTGTCCCTATTTCCTGCTTTTGTCTGGCCCTCTGCCCTCTGGCCCTCTACTTGTCTTTTTTCCAAGCTGGGGCCTCTCCAGCCCTTGATTCTTGACCTTTGTCTCCACTTGTGCGGTCTCTTCATCTCTTGCCATTTCTTTCATCTTTCCCTGTCTTTGTCGGAATCTCTCCCTGTTTTTCTCTCTCTCTCCTCCCTCAAGTTTCTTTTCTTTACGCGTGGCTCCTGGTCTCTGTCTCTGCATCTCACCCTGTATTTCTCATTCTGCCCTCAGCCCTCCATACTTTTGCTCCTTGCCTCGGTCTCCCATTGTCCGTGCCCGCCCCACCCCCAAGTCCCGTGCCTCTCCTCTTTGCTCCTAGTTCTGGGGCCCTCTGGCCCCGATTCCGGCCCCTGTCCCCAGCTCTAGCCTGGGCGCACTCACGCAGAAGGCGCATGGAGGCGCTGGCGGCCCCAAGCCGGTTAGCGGCTCGGCACGTGTAGTTCCCGTAGTGGCGGCCGCTGACGTTGGCGAATAGCAGCATGGAGCGGGTCCTCTCAGTCTGCACCTTCAGGCCCTCGGCCGCGCCGCCCCCCAGCCTGTGGGCAAGGTCGTCAGTCCCTCCCTCCCTCCTTTGGTGCCTCCCCAGACTTGTGTGTGTGTGTGTGTGTGTGTGTGTGTGTGTGTAGTGGGGACCCCACCACCTCTATACACCCTCTGTTGGAGTGGGGTGGAGGGCCCGGCACACATATCCTTAATCTCCCCCAGCCTGGCAGTTCACAGCCCACCTCTGCCCACCGTGCCCACCAGGAGCATTCCTTCCTGCCCTGGCTTGGCCCCCGCCCCCATTCCTCCCTTTGAACCCTAGGAAAGCCCACACCCCACGCATCCTTACCCAAGATGCAGGCCCAGCTCTCAGTAATCCTCAGTCCACTCTCCTCACCTGCCCACCCCTCCCTTCGTCACTTGGGGACCCGCCCTCTAGAAGGCCTCTCCCCATTCCGTCCTTCCTTACTGTTTGTCATCTTTGAACCACTGGAAGTCTGCGGGGGGCACGGCCATAGCTTCACAGCGGAGCAACGCAGTGCGCCCCACTGCTGTCCGGGCGCTCGTCACATCCGTGATGGTTGGAGGGTCTAAGGCAGAGTAGGCGACGGGGCTGGATATGCCGTTCTGATTTCGCACCCTCCCGGCTCCCAGCCTAGCTGTTCTCCACACCCCTGGGGTCTGGACCTGTCAGTTCAGGGACCCAGGCGTCCTTCCTTCAAGCCCACGCCCTCGGGGACCCGGGAGTTCGGACGTCAGCCCCCTCCCTTTGGGGACTCGGGCGCCTTGCCTTCCCCCTAGCCCTTCCTCTTCGGGGACCAGGGAGACAAGGGGCTCACAGTTGACAGTGACTGGCACGCGGCGGCTGTCGGGGGCCGACGCCACGCCATTGTGAGTCACACACTCGTAGTCCCCCGCCTGACTTCGCCTGATGTCCGAGATTTCCAGGATCTCACCCTCGGATGTGAAGCCGTCTGAGGGAGGAGGGGCAGGGCGGACACAAACACACTTAAACACGGGACGACACGGGCACAACACGGACACACATCAGCTGGGGCACAGCTCGGGGAGGGGGCAAACAGGGGCTGGGGACCCTGGGGTCCGGGGATCATTGAGTGGGAGAGGGCATCGTCTACGAATTGGGGTACCGGGGTCAGAGATTTCGTGAATCACCTAGGTGGAGGAGACACCGGGTCTGAAGAGCCAGGGAAGGTATGCCTGGGGATCTGGAGAATACGGTGACCGGGAAGAGGGCTGCGGGGATCGCAAATCTTAGAGAGATTTCAAGAGGCTCTGGGCCTAGTAACCAGGTATCAGAGCCAGAGATGACTCAGACTTTTTGGAGCTGTGTGCTCTTTGAACACTGATCTGTCCTCCCAGCTCGTGCATTCTGTGGACTGTGTTCTAAGAACCCACCCAGCTCTGACATTCCACGTTCAAAGAACCTACCCAGATCTGCCAGATTCTGTTCTAAGCTCTTTCCCAGATCTCACAGTCTTTTCTAAGAACTTTTCCAGCTGTGACATTTCATATTGTAGGGTCCCTCCTGCTTCTGATATTCGGTGTTCTATGGACCCTCTTAGTTCTGACATTCTATATTCTAAGGAGCTTTCTAGATCTGACATTCTCTGCTCTAAACTCCCTCTGACATTCTCTGTCCCAAACTCCCTGACATTCTCTGTCCTAAGCTCCCTGACATTCTCTGTCCTAAACTCCCTCTTACATTCTCTGTCCTAAACTCCCTCTGACATTCTCTGTTCTAAGAACCAGATGGGAAAAAGCTTGCACAGTATCTTACAAACCTTATGTGAGATGCAGTACATCACAGTGAATAGAGACAGCCAGCTCCTCAGTCAGAAAGACCTAGGTTTAAGTCTTGCCTCAGACCCAGACTAGCAGTGTGACCATACAGAAGTCACTCAACCTTTGAGGCACCTGGGTGGCACATGGATAGAGTGCTGGACTTGGAGTCAGGAAGAGCTGAATTCAAATCTAGCCCCAGATACTTCTTAGCTGTGTGACACTGGGCAAGTCACTTCACGATGCCTGCCTCAGTTTCCTCATCTGTCAAATGGGCTTAATACTAGCAGCGACAGCCTATCAGAGTTGCTGTCAGGATCCTGTTTATAAAGTGCTTCAAAAACCTTAAAAGGGCAATATAAATGCTAGCTATCATTATGGCTGATAGTCCTAGCCAGCAAAGTGAAGTCATAGGTCCTTGGTGGGTTCCGCTGTTATTACAGTTATTGATGGGATTTTATTCTCTTTTCTTCCCACTAAGATTTCCTCTATGGTCTGATATTCCAAGTTCTAAGGACCCTTCCAGTTTTTTTCCCATGTTCTATGATTACTCGCAGGCCTGACATTTTAAGTTCTGTGGTTCTTTCTACCTCAGGAATATGGAACCACATTCTAAGGCTCTAGCATTCTCTGTTTTAAGGTCCAAAGAAGTGAGTCCTGACAATTACCATGCAGCTATTCGATTATAAGCTATTTGAGGGAATAGTTTATATTGAAGCTCTCTTTTCTCTTCCAGTATAGATCACATAGGATAGTCTCTGCTTAATCAAATTTTGTTGAATTGAACCCAATGGGTTGGGTCCCTGGGGCCTCTCCCACCACAGGTGGAAGGTCTAGAGATCAGAGATCAAATTTTGGCTTGGCATAAGGATACATTTCCTAATGATCAGAGCTCTCTCAAAGAGAATGGGATGCCTGGTGCAGTGAGTTCCCCATCATCATTGGAGGGCTTCGAATGAAGAGTGGATAGCCACCATTATCCTAGGATCTCCAATTCAATAAAAATGTATTAAGTGTCTATCTAGGTTCAGAGTACCTTGCCAGGCTTTTTGCTAGGCACTGGCTGGATGTGGAAAGAGGGATTTGTGCTCAGGTACAGGAGGGATTTGATGGCTTCTGAGGTTCCTAGTAGCTCAAAGGTTCCGTTATTCCATGATCCTATCCAGTAAATGTTTAATGCCTTACTGACAGGCTAGAGAAGACTATAGTTAGCTTTCCCTAGAATCACAGACTATTGAATCTGGGAAGGCCCTTAGGTAATGAACTTGAGATCCATGGGGAGGGGTGGGAATTACCCTGTGGACCACATTTCAGGGATATTGCAGAAGCAATCCCTTTTTAAGTATGTTTTGGATTAAATGCCCTTTTGAGGTCCTCTCCAACTCTAGGTATCTGTGATACTTTTTTCTTCAGGGCATTCCATTCTCCTATTCTCCAAGTTGAAAACTTTATAGTCATCCTAGGTACCTTCTTCTTCCTTGACTTCCCAAATCCAATCAGTTGTCAAGGATTGCCCATGCTTCCAAAATGACATCACTTACATTTGTCCCCTTGTCTCCACTTACCTGGTCACTGCCCTAGAGGGTGAAGGCCCTTTTTGTCTCTTGTTTGGACTTCTGTGATAGCATGCAAATTCATCTTCCTGTATCCAGTCTCCTTCCCCCCTCCCTCCAATCAGTCCTCCACACTGCTGCTGACTCATCTTCCTAATTCCGGTTGTAATCCTGCTGCTCCCCTACTCAAAAACCTTCAGGGATTCCTATTGCCTGTTGAGTAGTCTCAACATTGGCATTCAACAGGTGGTTGCAACCACACCTTGCCTGACTTATCTCATCCCACTCCCTCCATGTACATCCTCATGCCTGGAAGGTCTTCTCTCAGTTCCCTATTCAGATATCTGTTGAAGTCTCTTCCTTCCTTAAAGTTCTAGGTCAGATAGCATCTCCTCCATGAAACCTTTTTTCTTAACACCCCTCTCCCCACAGTGAAATGTACTTCTCTCAAATTTCTTACAACATTCTTTGGATCTGTCCCTTTACCCTCATTTCATTCTCCTTCGTATCACTTAGGTGATGTGATATGCACACCTCTCTCCCCTATTGAACTACCAGTTTTTGGAGGGCAGGGCCCATGTTCTTACCTAATACCAGTATCTAACAGAGGGTACATTCAAAAGCTCATGGATCTAGAGCTCAAAGGGGCCTCAGAAGCCACTGAGTCCAGTCCCTTCATTTTAAGGCTAAGGGAAGTCAAGTGACTGACCAAGATCGTAAGGTCAGTGTCAGAGATGGGATTTGAACTCTCTTCTAGCTTTGACATTTTATGTTGTAAGGTCTCTCCCAGTTCCAACATTACATATTTCATGGTCTCTCCCATCTCTGACTTCCAAGACTGTTAAAACAATGAATGAATATTTGGGACAGTACTGTAATGAGTTCCCAAACATTTGAAATCTCCAAGCAATGGCAGGATGGCCACTTGCTGGGGATGTTGGATAGAGGATTCCCATTCAGATGTGGGTTGGATTAGAGGGGAAGGGAGAGAACAGAATGAATACTTATATAGTGCCTACAATGTGCCAGGTACTCTGCTAAGTGCTCTTAAAGATATTATCTCATTTGATTCTCACAGCCACTGTTTGAGGTAGGTTCTGTTATTATCCCTGTTTTATAGTTGAGGAAACTGAGGACAATAGAGGTTATGTGACTTGCCCATGGTCACACAGCTAGGAAGTATCTGAGGTCAAATTTGAATTCTGATCTTCCTGACCCAAGTCCAGTGCTCTATCTAGGGCCACCAGCTGCCCCTAAAGTGGGCTCTAGAATCCCTCTATCTCTAAGATTCTGCTATTGAGGGCAGAAAGGCAGCGAGGCTCCCCATCACTGGAAGTGTTCCAAGACATGCTGGATTCCTGCACAGGCAATGGTTGGATGACTGGATGCCTCCCGAGGCTCAGTGAATTCTAATTCTGGGGGTTTAAGCTCCATGACTATGGTCTTGGGGTAAAAGATGAGTTTCCCACACATGCATGATTTGGAACCATAGGAATCTTTCATGGTCTGAGACTTAGGATTTAAAGAATTTGGGGAGTGTCTGGAATATAGCAAGTCCAGCAGTGCAGGGTCTGGGAAGAGAGGTTGAGGGTTGAGATGGGAACAGAGGGCCCAGGGTGGGGCATCAGGCAGGCTGTAGTGGGGGCCCTCACCTCGGAGCTGTCTCCAGGTGACTGTGGGCTCTGGCCTCCCCACAGCCAGGCATAGCAGGTTCACGTTCCCACCCTCATTCACTGTCACAGCAGAGGAGATATTCACGATTCGGGCAGGGACTGAAGAGAGATGGGAGGGGGGGCAGTGCAGAAGGTGACCAAGAGGTCAGGATCCTCCAGCTCTTCTTCTCTGAGGATTCCAGGTTTTCTGATCCCACATCTCTGACTTCCTTTGGACAGCTTGATCCCCTAGCACCCTCCCCCCCCCCGAGGATTCTGAGAATCTTGGACTCCTACCCCCAAACCCCCACCAGGGACCCCAGAAATTTTGATCTTCCAGTCTCTTCTTCCTTCAGTAATCCAGGCACCTAATATTCTAGCCTTGCCTACTAAAGTAGGCTAAGTGCCCTGATTCTCCTGCCTCATTCTCCTCAAGAACCCCAATATTCCAGTTTTCAATTCCTGCCCCCTAGATTCCTAGGTGTCCTCCTCCCTAGCCTTATCCCTCTCAGGGACCCAGGCATTAGGTCCTTCTGATTCCTGCCTCCTAGGATGGGGGTGGACGATAAAGGTGCAATAGTCCATTATATTAGCAGCTACTGGGCCCTGAGAAGGCAGGGCTGGGGCACAAAAGCCTGCCTCAGCATTTTGGGCATCTCTATATCTTTGACAGTCTCTGCCTCTCTTCTTTTCTATCCCCATCTGATTCTGTCTCTGTCTGTCTTCCTCTGCCTTTCCCTTTGGATGGTTCTGACTCTTATGCCCTTTTTCTGTCTCTCCCTTGATATATTCTCCCCTGTCTCTATTTCTGTCTAGTCTATGTTTCTCCCTCCCTTGGGGGATTTTGGTGGCACAGCAGCCTTCAGGAGCAGGACAGCACTGAGCCTCTTCATCCCTAGGTTTGTCTCTGGGTCTCTGGAGCCATGCCAATCGCTCCTTGATTGCTGTGGCTGTGTCCTTGTTTCTCTCTTTCTCTGGGGCTCTGTTCCTTTTTCTCTGTTTTGGTCTCCATCTCCCCCTCCCACTTAACTTTGCCCCCCTCTCTCTCAGCGTCTTTTCCGCCCCCCTCCCTCCCCTCTCTCCCCCCTTCTCTTTTATCTCTTTCATTTCTCCCCTCCCTCCTCTCCTCTCTCTCTCTCTCTCTCTCTCTCTCCCCCTTTCTCTCCTCCCTTCCTCTTTTCCTCCTCCTTTCTTCTGTCTCTCTCTCCTGTCTTCTCCTTTCCTCTCTCCCTGTGCGGGAGTTTCTGTCCCTCTCGAGGTCCCCGCTTTTTTGGGTGCTTCTGCCTGGGTCTCTGTTTCTGTCTCCACCCTTCCGTGCCTATCCTCCCCCATCTCTCCCGGGTCTCTACCTCGGCGTTTTCCCGGGTCCCAGATCTGTACCCGGTGCTGGGACCTCTCGCTGGGACAGCCAGCCCGTGCTTCTTACCGTGCACGATGAGGTAGACCTGGGCCGTGTGCGGCTGCTGCCGGGTCTGGAAGGAGCAGGTGTAGAGACCCTCGTCGCCCAGGCCCACTCGGGTGATGAGGATGGAGAACTCGGCGGGAGAATTGGTGAGCAGCCGCACCCGTGGGTCACTGGTCCAGCGGTCATTGCCCGCATACAGGATGTTGGAGCGGTTCAGCCAGGCCACGCGGGTCACATGCTCGTCGATGGAGCAGCTGCGGCCACGGGGGAGGCTCTGGCTGGCACCAGCCTGGGCACCGGGCCCCAGGGGGAGGGGGCTGGGGACCCTGGGGGAGGGAGCTCCCTGGGGGAGGGAATGGGGCACCTACCTTGAGTGAGAGAAGGAGCACCTTGGGGGGAGGGGACCAGCAGGGAGAGGGATGGGGGTGGGGTGTTGCATAGGGCGGGGTCTTGGCTGTACCTGAGTGTGGCGTTGTCTCCCTCGCATACGGTGTAGTTGTCTGCCAGAGAACTGAACTCCAGGCTCTGGGACAGCAGCCCTGCGGAGAGGCGGAGGGGTGGGGCGCATGATCTCCATCCCATCCCCCACAAGCACAAAACCTGGAGTAGGGCTGGTAGGTCATCTATACAAGCTGTGCCACCCCGTGACATTGTAAACACAAGCACAAGCTAGCCCTTGTCATCCCTTTTTCTAGTGGGTTATGGCTGGCAAACTCTCCCAGCACAGAGAGATTCAGAGACAAGGGGGTGGAGAGAGACAGTAATAGAGACATAGACACAATGACATTAAGAGACAAAAATGTTAAGACAAATTGCCTAAAATGGATTACAAAATACCCTGGAACTACTGATGGGAGGAAGTGAGAAAAGATCCTGGTCAAATCAGCCAGCAGGCAACACCAGGAAGTGAGAGAGGGAGAGAGGCTAATTAATCCAGATCACTTTTTATCCTGGGACAATTGCTACCAGGCAACTCCAAGTCCCCTTAGAGTCTTCCATCCCTAGACTCCGGGTATATGTGTATGTGTGTGTAGTGGATGAATGGGGAACAGGTACCCCATCCTAGAGTTTATCTGAGATCATATTTATTCCCCTGTCTCTGGGCACCCCTGCTTCCCCCTCCAAGTCTTTCCTGTATTTAAGGAACACCAGGGAAAGAAATTTAGTGAAATTACCATCCCTATGATACACTGAGGCACAGAGAAGCAAACAAGCACAAAATAAATAAATAAGTAAAACAAGCACACACCTACCCACCAGGACAGGCAACTTTTACCCACCTCCTTCCTGCCCTCCTTATGACTTTCTCCACTGTTCAAAGTACTCTATCCAGAGAGCAAGACCCCCTGAAGATCTGTGTAACTTTGAGACACAGTCATAAGTCAGTGCCATGGAAGGCACAGGGACACCTCTCCACCTTAAGCTCCAACTCTTTGCCCTGCCCCCCAGACCCTGGAGCAATGATCCCTGCCCCTGCCCCCCTCCCAGTTTAGATGCTACAAAGCTTTGATTTCAATATGCTGACACTCACTCACTCACTCATACACAGAAAGGGAAACAGATGGAGATACCCAGGCAGGGGCACTCCCAAGGACACATAGTCTCACACACATCAGAAGGAAGCACAGAGACACACACTGAACAAACAGGCATCTAGACACAGTTACAAGGACAAAAGTCTCAGACACACTGATATACAAACAGGCAGATACATAGTCCCAAGGACAGACAGACCGACAGGCAGACACACACACACACACACACACACACACACATAAATACAAAGATACAAACTCACATACTTCCAGGAAGGAAAAAAAAACCCACAGAATCAGAGACACATGGATATAGACACAGACATGCACACAAACATACCAATAAGCAGACAGACAAATAAGAAAGAAAGAGCTCCACAAATACACAGCTATCTAAAGAGACACAGTCACAAAGATGTACAGTGTCATATAAAACACAAAGAAACAAGAACAGACACACACAAATAATAGACATAGACACAAAGTCACAAAGACACACAGATCTTTAGATACATATACATGTGAGTTGGTAATCACAAACTATTTGAAATGAATTTTCCTTCCAGAGTGTCTCTCTCTCTCTCTCTCTCTCTCTCTCTCTCTCTCACAGTGTCTCTCTCACCCTCTCTCCTGTCTCTCTCTGTCTCTGCTTATGTCTGTCTGTTTGTCTTTGTCTGTCTCTCCCTCCCTCCCTCCCTCCCCCTGTCTCTGCCTCTCTCTCCCCACATCTCTCTGGCTCTCTCTGTATCTGTCTCTCTGTGTCTCACTGTTTCTGTCTTTCTCTGTCTTTCTGTCTTTGTCTCTCCCTCCCTCTCTCTGTCTCTCTCCCTCTCTTTCTGTCTCTGTCTGTCTGTTTGTCTGCCTGTCTCTCTCTTTCACATATGCACACACATCTGATTTAAAGTCTCACTTCTGTCACCAGGCATAATCATTAAATGCCCTCCATTGGGGAAGGGTACTACAATACAATACAATGGGAGGGATGGAAGCAAGCCAACAGGTAGGACTACCACAAAGTGAAGTAACTGAGATGAAGAAATGAAGGACTGTCCCTTCCTACTTGCAATCCCTCAGGCAAGAAGATGTTTGGAGAGAACCACAGAAAAAAGCTTCAAGGGGTAAGGGAGGGGAGGGAGCTTGGACTAATGAGGTCTAATATTCCTCCTAACTCTGCCATTCTAAGCTCCAGCTCTCAGTCTTACTAACCATGAACTGAGTTCAAATGTGGCCCGAGACACATACTAACTGTGTGACCTTGGGCAAGTCATTTAAGCCCTATTTTTGTGACACATACAAAAGAGAATGGGAGAAGAGCATGGGGTATGGACACACACATAAGAGAATGGGAGAAGAGGGTGGGGTATGGACACACACACAATAGAATGGGAGAAGAGCGTGGGGTATGGACACACACACACAAGAGAACGGGAGAAGAGCATGGGGTATGGACACACACACAAGTGAATGGGAGAAGAGCGTGGGGTATGGACACACACACAGAAGAGAATGGGAGAAGAGCATGGGGTATGGACACACACACAGGAGAATGGGAGAAGAGCATGGGGTATGGACACACACACAGAAGAGAATGGGAGAAGAGCGTGGGGTATGGACACACACACAGAAGAGAATGGGAGAAGAGTGTGGGGTATGGACACACACACAAAAGAGAATGGGAGAAGAGTGTGGGGTGTGAGCACACATACACACAAGTGAATGGGAGAAGAGCATGGGGTATGGACACACACACACAAGTTAATGGGAGAAGAACATGGGGTATGGACACACACAGAAGAGAATGGGAGAAGAGTGTGGGGTATGGACACACACACACAAGAGAATGGGAGAAGAGTGTGGGATATAGACACACACACACAAGAGAATGGGAGAAGAGCATGGGGTATGGACACACACACAAGAGAATGGGAGAAGAGCATGGGGTATGGACACACTCACACAAGAGAACGGGAGAAGGGTGTGAGGTATGGACACACACAAAAAAGAATGGGAGAAGAGTGTGGGGTGTAAGCATACACACACAAGAGAATGAGAAAAGAGCGTGGGGTATGGACACACACACAGAAGAGAATGGGAGAAGAGTGTGGGGTATGGACACACACACACAAGAGAATGGGAGAAGGGTGTGAGGTACGGATACACACAAAAGAGAATGGGAGAAGAGTGTGGGGTGTGAGCATACACACACACAAGAGAATGAGAAAAGAGTGTGGGGTATGGACACACACACACAAGAGAATGGGGTGTGAGCACACACACATACACACAAGAGAATGGGAGAAGAGTGTGGGGTATGGACACACACACAAAAGAATGGAAGAAGAGTGTGGGGTATGGACACACACACAGAAGAGAATGGGAGAAGAGTGTGGGGTATGGACACACACACACACACAAGTGAATGGGAGAAGAGCATGGTGTATGGACACACACAAAAGAGAATGCGGTGTGAGCACACACACACAAGAAAATGGGAGAAGAGTGTGGGGTATGGGCATACACACACACATACACACACACTCCTGCCTCTCAAGGATCCCCAGAATACCCCTTTCAAGGATTCAGCTCTTCTGATCTAGAAGTACCTGTAGGAACCCAATTGTGCAGACTCCCCAAAGTCATACTCATGGATTAATTATTGGCTGGAATTATTACGTGACAATGGAAATTATTTTAAAGGAGATAGGAGAAGCAGGTTATTACATGGGAGAAAGGGAACGAGATATTGAGTTTTTTAGCCTGAGTGGAGAAAATGATTATTCAGGGTGTCAGGTTCAGAAGTTATCTATCACCTCAATGTGGACCTGGGACTTGTTTAGCTGGAGCCTATTCATCTCTCTTCATCAAGTATACAGTGTCCCTTGCTTCAAGTGCATGCCATAGGGCTGACTCCCACAGCCCCAGCAGCCCAGATGTCTTCTCAGGCCAAGTATCTTTCAGAAGGAAGCTCAGTCTTTTCGTTGCTACCTGAAGCCCCCAAACAGGCAAGAAAGAAAGAAGCACAAAACTTATCACCTCAGTGGTGTCTGCCAAGAGACATGAGTCAGATTATCTGTTTTCAGACCTCAGCCCTGGCTGGCTCTGGTCTCCCCAGGGAAAGATGAGTTCTGCTAGAGGGGGTGGGAGGAGTGGGAGCAGAAGGGGCTTCTTGCTGCTGAGGCAGCTGCTGCCCAGATAGGCTCAGGATGTGGGAAAGGATCAGGAAAGATCAGAGAATCACAGAGGCAGAGAACTGCAAAAGCCATTGGAACCGAGAACATCTCAATCAGATCTGGAAAGGTTCTTAAGATAGAGAACATAAAGTGCCTGAGGTGGCCCTCACCTCAGTGGCAACACGAATGCCATGTCCTTCACATCTTCTTCAAGAACAATGTGAAAGGAGGAATCAGCCTAAAAACAGAGAATGTCAGAACTGAGAGGGACCTTCGGATAGAACATCAGAGCTGAGAAGGTCCCCAGAACTTAGAACAGGCAATGTTAGAGTAGAAAGGGACTTTCTGAATGGAGAAGGGCAGAGTTGGAAGACACTTTGGAATCTAGAATAGAGAATATGAAAGGAAGAGGTGATAACCAAACAAAAAATGGAAGAGGCCTTAAAACATTAAAAGTTCTTTATAACAGTGAAAGGTTAGAATTGGAAGGAACTTGAGAATATCAAAGTTAGAACATACTTTGTGAATGGAGAATGTCCGAATCGAAAGGAACTTTTGAACCTAGAACAGAGAATGTTAGGGTAGAACTGATCTAAGGAAACAGGATGGAGAATGTCATAAACAGAAGGAACTTTTGAACCTAAAACAGAGACTATTAGGATAGAACTGATCTAAGAAAACAGGATGGAGATTGTCAGAGCTAGGAGGAACCCTAAATATCAGAATTAGGAAGTTTCTTAGCACCCCGAGAACTCAGAGCAGAAAGTGATATGTTCCTTTTCCTGGAAGGAAAGAGTATAGAATGTCAGACTCAGAAGTAACTTTCGAGCCTAAAACAGAGAATGTTAAGGGCAAAGGGGATCTTAGAACATAGAATGTAGAATATTAGAGCTGGATGAACTTGAAAACCTAGAAAAAAGAACATCAGTACTGGGAGAGAGATTAGAAACCACCTAGTCTA
This sequence comes from Trichosurus vulpecula, assembly GCF_011100635.1. Lineage (NCBI taxonomy): Eukaryota > Metazoa > Chordata > Mammalia > Diprotodontia > Phalangeridae > Trichosurus > Trichosurus vulpecula. Next base: position 42,881,755 of record NC_050574.1, read on the forward strand.
ACCCTCTTATTGGACAGTTGGAAAAGAGACTTAAAGCAGGAAAATGACTTTCCCAAGGTCACACAGAATTAGTGAGAGAGCTGGGACCAAAACCTAAGTCAATAATTCCTAGTCCATTTGCTAAGAGATTTTCATTATCCTGGTTAATTGACTAAACAGTAGGGAAGCAAGAATAGAGACCAAGAGAAATAAGGGAAGCAGATCAGGAGACAGGCATGGAAAAATACTGAAACAGAAACAAATAAAAGAGACCCAGACACAGAAAGAATAACAAAAAGAGAAAGATTCAGAGACTCGGAGACAAGGTAGAAACAGAGTTTAGAAAGAGAAAGCGATGGATACTTGAGGAGGAAAATACACAGGCAGGGTCTTAGATTTGGAAGTGATGGGCAGAGGAGGGAAAGATGCTGAGGGAAACAGGAGTAGAAATACACTCACAGAGAAACAGAAAAACAGAGATCAAAATTACATTAAGGAAAGAGAGAGAGAGAGAGAGAGAGAGAGACAGAGAGAGAGAGAGACAGAGAGAGAGAGACAGAGAGAGAGAGAGACAGAAAGAGACAGAGACAGAAAGAGACAGAGAGAGAGACAGAGAGAGAGAGAGAGAGAGAGAGAGAGAGAGAGAGAGAGAGAGAGAGAGAGAGGAGACACACACAGAGACAGACAGAGAGAGAGAGACACACACACACACACACACAGAGAGAGAGAGAGAGAGAGAGAGAGAGAGAGAGAGACAAAGTTAGAAACAGAGAGACAAAAACAGACAGACCCCAGAGAGAGACAGAGAGATGTGGAGACAGGTAAAGAGAAGACATCAGACAGAAACATACAGAAAGAATAGGATGACATGAAGAGATACAGAGAGACCATCAAGAGATGAGAGAGAATAAGATATAGACACAGTAAGTAGAGAATAAATGAACAAAAGAGAAAGACAAATGGAAAAGGAAGAAAAGAAGAGAGATAGTTATATGAAAGAGAGAAGATTCAAAGAGAAACAGAGACAGTGGGATGAAACTGAGAAACAGAGACACAGAAAGGGTCAGAGACAAAGCTGAGAGACATTACAGAAGGGGAAGTTAGAGAACCAGGTTCAGTCAGGCAGACAGAGCAGGGCAAAGCTTTGGCCCTTTCCAGCCCCCACCTTCACCTGCCCTCCCCCTGCCCCACCCCAGCTTGGCTGGAGGAGATGGCCGAATCCCTGACTACGGGAGAAGCTCCTCCGGGAGCCAGAGGTCGGAAGTGGCCTAGGCCCCCTTAACCCATTTATTGCTGGGAGAAACCTCAGCCCGAGGTAGGCCTGGGCCAGGGAAACTTAATTAGTCCAGAATCTCTTCAGCCCATTAACCTTTCCGGCAGGAGCCGGAGAAATCGCTGCCAGCGCTGGCCCTCCTTCTCATCGCCCCCCCCCCTTCCCCATAGCTACCCCAATCCTTCAGACTCCTGGATGATCCACTGTCCTGTCCCTGTTCCCTATCCACAGGCACCCCGCCCCCATGACCCGGACGGTCCCATCCTTCAGCTCCCACCCTCCTCAGGGACACAGGCATCTCCAGCACAGCTCTTCCCCCCACACCCCCATAGACCCCACACCCGCCCCGCCCCGCCCGCGCGGTGGTCTGGCCTCCAAGCCCCACTGTCCTGCTGAAATAACCCTAAATGACCTTCTTCACCTTCTCCCCTATTCCACCCCAATCCTCTACACTCTTCCACTTATTTGACAACCACCCCCCGCCCTCAGCCCCCGGCCGATGAAGCCGTTTTCTTCAGTCTTCTGCTCCCATCCCTTTCTCTCCTGTCCAGCCAGCTTCAGGACTCAGGTTTCTGCCCCCCCCCCCCCATCCCTACTCCCTACCCCACTCCCGCCAGTCCCCTCCTCTGCTCTCAGCCGGCTGGGATCCAGGCAGGTGGCCGAGGCCCCAGGACCCCTGGGGACTGTCACCGCCTGTCAAATCTCTGGGACCCCCTAGAAACTCAGCAGTGCTTCTCCCCGCGCCCTCCGCTCACCTATTCCAGCGTCCAGCCTCTGCCCCCAGGGGGACCCCAGCTTCTTGATCCCCCGGCGCCCCTCCCCGCCCCCCACCACAGACCCAGGCATCCATCCCTCCCTTCCTCCCAGACACATCATTAAGGTCACTTCCAACTCTAGAACCCAACGATAACCTCTTAGATGCCAAGGACCCAGGCGTCCTGATTCCTCGCCCCCCGCAGGGACCCAAGCTTCTAGCCTCCCCGCCCCCCGGCCCCAGCGCTGCAGTACCTCGGCTGATGACGGCCAGCCCGGCCAGGGCGGCGGCGGCGAGGAGCCGGAGCCGGGCCCGGGGGGCGGGGGGGGGGCATGGCGGCGCGCAGGGGGCGGGAGGGGGAAAGGGGGGGCCGGTCCGGGGCGCGCGGGGCCCGGGGGGGAAGGGGGAGGGGGAGGGGGGCTCCCCGCCTGCGGCACCGGGCGGGGGGGGGGCGCGAGGAGCCGGCGAGAGCCCTGCTGCAGACCCGGGGAGGGGGCGGCGCTGACGGGCAGGGGGACCGGCCAATCAGGGGATGCGGGGGGCCGCGGGGCGGGGCAGAGGGGGGGGCGCTGTCTGACGGATGGAGAGGCCTTTGTTACTGCGGTTCTGCCCACCCCCCTTCGGAATCCCTAGTTCCCTCACCCCCGCCCCCGTCGGGACCCAGGCATCTTGCCCACCAGCCGCCCCCGCCCGCATCAGAAGGCAAACATCCCGTCCCCTAGAGCCTACAACGCAGGGACCCAAGCATCCTGCCCCTCTCTTCTTCCAACAAGGACGCAGGTGTCCTGACCCTCAGGCTCCGCACTGGCAAGGACCCAGGAGTCCTGACCTGCAAGCCCCACACTGGCAAGGGGTCAGGTGTCCTAGACCCCGCTTTGGCAAGGATCCAAACTCGAACTCCCCCAACACCCCTCCCAAGAACCCATGCATCCTGACCCTCTCCCTGCCCCTGCCCCGCCCCACCCCAGTCCCCACAGAAACCCTGGTCTTGTCCCTCCCACATGACCCCTAGGCTTAACCATGCAAGAATTCAGGCAGGAATCCTTCCCCTAAAGCACCCAGGTGTGACCCTTCACCCAGTGACCCAGGGGTCTTGATCCCTCAGCCCACACTGCGTTCTTCCACAGGAGTCCTGATACTCCCCCAACCTGCCTGGAAGGGATCCAGGCATACTGAACCCATCATCTCACTTGGGGACCCAGACAACCTGAACTCTCCACCCAGGACCCTTGGACCCATTGGCAAGGCAGCCAACTACTGGTAGGGCTGTCAGTATGGCCATCTATGCCTTCAACACAGCCTAAGCAGAGCCTTGAGGTCATTTTACTTATTATTATGTTGTTTCAGCAAAGGTTCTGATCTAGAATTCTCTAAAATTTTAGGATTCTGTGAATGGTGAAGTGACACCCTACCCTGAAGTCTTTGGGGAATAAAAGGTTCATTTAGGAGCTTCCCATGGTACAATTGGGCATGATGACCTTCCAACTAGAAACTGATACTAGCTGCTGGACTGTCTCTGGTACAGGACTCTGTAAACAGCTACCTACATACATGCATATATAATAGCTCTACCATTGATAGAGTATTTTGCCAGGTAGATGCTATTATTAACTCCGTTTTACAGATGAGCAAACTGAGGCAGACAGCAGTCAAGTGACTTACCTAGGGTTTCACATCTGGTAAGCGTCTCAGGTCAGAATGGAACTCAGGTCTTCCTGATTCTGAGGCCCAGAATTTTAACCACTGAGCAACCTTTCTGCTTTGCACAGTCCCTGGTACATAGTAGGGGTCTGAGAAATGCTTCTTGATATAGAAACACATATGCACACAAAAAGCATCTCTAATTCTAAAGAGCTCCTGACACAGAATCCCCTTCTACCAATGAAAATCAAAATTATCTGTTATATGACATCTCTCTCTCTCTCCCTCTCTCTCTCTCTCTCTCTCTCTCTCTCTCTCTCTCTCTCTCTCTCTCTCTTTCTCTCTCTCTCTCTACTGGAGTCAGGAAGGTGACACCTCTGAAACTTACTGGCTGTGAGACCATAGACCAGTAATAATAACAGCTGTAGTTAACATTGATGTAGCGTTTACTATGGGTCAGGTGCTGTACTAATTGCTTATCTGTTTTTTACAAATATTATCTCATTTGATCCTCATAATAACCCTGAGAGGTAGGTGCTATTATTATCTGTACTTTATAGTCAGGGAAACTGAAGTTAAGTGACTTGCCCAACGTTACACAGCTAGCTCATCTCTGAGGCTGGATCCAAACTCAAGTCTTTCTGACCGCAGGCCCAGGGGCTCTATCCACTACGCCACCTAGCTGCCCCTTTCAGTGCCCCCACTAACTTTTTAAGATTTGAAATTTAACACAATTGCTGATCTGCATTGATAGAGGAATTTTCTTAACCCAGAAGCTTGTTATACAGATGAAGTCTCAGGATCCGGACCCAATAAGACGTCTCTAGATAGAGGTTACTCTATCTCTTTCTCTAGTTCTAGCTCTGTCTCTCTTGATAGCTAAATCTATACCTTTATCTCTCTCTCTCTCTTTATATATATATATCTTTTTTTTTGAGGGGGGAAGGCAGGCAATTGGGGTTAAGTGACTTGCCCAAGGTCACACAACTAGTACATGTGTCAAGTGTCTGAGACTGGATTTGAACTCAGGTCCTCCTGACTCCAGGGCCAGTGCTCTACTCACTGCGCCACCTAGCTGCCCATGTATATATATGTGTATATATATATATATACATACATATGTATGTATATATTATATATATATACATACATACATATGTATGTATATATTATATATACATACATACATATATATATGTATGTATATATTATATATATATCTTTATCTACATCTCTTCCTCCCCTCCCCCTCCCCCTCCCCTCTCCTCTCTTCTTTTTCCTTTCCTCTCTCTCTCCCTCCCTTTTTCTGCTTTCTTTTCCCTCCCCTTATCATCTCTGTCTCAGTCTCTCTCTGAATCTGTGTCTATGTCCTTTTCCCCTCCTACCCCCACCTTGGATTCTGACAGTTCCAAGTCCTGCCTTGCCAGCTTTGTGATCCTGGACAAACCACATCACCTTTCTAATGCTTAGTTTTCTTATCTGTAAAGTTACCTCAATAAAGACACTGTAAAGAAATGCTTTGTAAACTTTAAAGTGTTATGGAAATACTATTATTGTTACTATCACTATTATACTGATTCCCTCCTTTGCTGAATTTTTGGGTGGCTAAAACTTTCCTCCTGTGGTTCTTTTTTTTTAGACAATCAGAGTTAAGTGACTTACCCAAGGTCACATAGCAAGTAAGTGTCAGAGGCCAGATTTGAACTCAAATCTGCCTGATTTGAGGGCCGGACTTCTATCCATTGCACCACCTAGCTTCCCCTCATTCTTGTGGTACTTATTTCAGCAATGGCTGAAATTTTCAGCTATGAGCATCTCTTGGAATGGTCTTATATGTTTCTGTTAAATGGCCAAATGCTTACAGAAGGCTGGGATGATTCATGAGGGTCATAGCAGGTGTCAGCTTGTTAAAAAATTAATCACTGTTTTCATATGATTGATCTGCAGTGTTTCATCAAACTCAAGAAAGGCTTTTTGGAATTTGAATCTAAGTATGCCTATCCCCCTTTCAAAATCTTTTGAAAGATGTTTTTGTTTTGTGTTTCATAATCAGGTAGAATTTCTGGAGTTCGTCTCGAGTCAAGATTTTCAGGGACTTGGAGTTCTTTAGCTTCTCCTTCTCCTGATTTTTGTAGCTGCTTGATTTTAATCTCTAATTTTGTCTAGGAATGAAGTAGTGTCTTTTTCCTAACTTTTCTAATGTGATTGACCTTCACTGGCTGTTGTCTAACTCAGGGCTCAAGGTAGTATCGAGAAAAAGCAGTATGAATCCCTTGCCTACAGCTGGTAAGATCAGCATCTAGTTGTGTTATGAATTTGTATTGGCACATACTAAAACATTTGTGTATCAGCCAATGAAGACTTTGTGGAGGGGCAGCTAGGTGGTGCAGTGAGTAGAGCACCGGCCCTGGAGTCAGGAGGACCTGAGTTCAAATACGGCCTCAAACACTTGACACATTTACTAGCTGTGTGACCTTAGGCAAGTCACTTAACCCCAATTGCCCTGCCCTCCCCCCTGCAAAAAAAAAAAGAGTGCATGGAGTCCCTTATGGTTTGCCTGTTCTAATGATCCAACAGGTATATAATAATATTCATTGATAATAATAATAACTGCCTACAGCACCTACTATATGCCAAGGACTGTGCAAAGTGGTTTACAATATTTCATTTGATCCTCACAATAGTCCTAGGAGAGAGATGCTATTATTATCCCCATTTGACAGTTATGGAAACTGAGGCAGACACAATAACTTGCCCAAGGTCATGTAGCTAGTAAGTACCTGAGGCTGGATTTGAACTCAGCTCTTCCTGACTACAGAACTAGCACTCTATCTACTGTACCACCTTTTCCCAGGGTTCTTATCTTCTTGTGGTACCAGAAGATGAAGGGGCATCACTCATTTCTCTACTGTCTACATTAAGATGATTGGTATGACAGGTCTGAGTAGAACCAACATATTTCTGTGTCTCTTAGGAGCATTTGCATCCCTCTGACCCACATGATAATATATCAGTTTTGTTGCCAGAGTGTAATTTGCCTCTTTGAAAAAGCATCCCTGCTAGGCACACAAAACCCTTAATGGATATCATCCAGGCTAGCATCCACCTACTTGTCCATTGCTACCTTCCTTGTGACATGGAAAATGAGCTTTGAGGGTGTGGTGCTGAATGTTTTTGTTACCTTTGTTAATAACATCGTCATTATTTGAAATTGATCTTACATAGAAACAATCCTAGGGAAAGTCACCATCTCGGTATTACACTTTTATACCTAATGGATAAAACAAACAAACCAACCTGTTTTGTAGTAGAATAAATGGATGAAGAAATAAACTCATTTTCTGCAGACTCACTAAAAGCATTCTCTGTGAAACCCCAGTTACAGGTATGATGGGAAGTATAATATGGACCTTATCCTGCTCCCACATGATTTTGATTTCTTTTGCTAAGTCTATATTTTAAAGGCTTTTTGGTTCCAGAAAGCTTCGTGGTTATGAGTACTTGGTATGGCACTACCTGTTTAAAATGTGGTTCTTAAGTGTTTATGGATCAATGTTATATTTGGGATAATGGTCTGGTTCAGTACTAGAGTTCTTAATGATATTCTGAGGTATGAATTTGTAGTATGGGAACTTGATGTCTATCAGTCCATGAAAAATAGTAAGCTTTTGATGCATAATTCTTGCCAGCTGGTCATATATTGCTAGGGGTTCAGTAGGCATTAAAGTTGTATAACCTGTGGTGATGTGTTGCATAGTGTCTACCACTTTATATAATTTACAGTGATCACTAAGACAAGGCTGCTTAAGGGTAATACTTTTAAAATTTGTGGTGGCAATGACCTATTCCTGAATTGTCATCATAAACCTTTACATTTCCTCTCTGTCTCTGTCTCTGTCTCTGTCTCTGTCTGTCTCTCTGTCTGTCTGTCTCTCTCTCTCTGACACACACATACACACACACACCAACACCACCCCCACCCCCATAGAACTCACCTGTTTTTTGACACCTTTTGGTCTCCATGTTGTTGACTGAATTCATGTGGTTATTAGCAATGGAGAACATTTTGACTCCATTCTTGGATTCTAGCCATCATGATCTCTATTCATAAGGAAAGCACTTGGGCTACATTTAACAATTCTAGTGGTATGCAACTTTTATTCCTTCTTTTGTTTGGGGAAGTGATGTCTGTTTGTTCCAAAAGTATTTCTGTAATTTTTTATCCTATTTTCCTGTGCATTAAGAATAATTATCCATCCTCTTTCCCATTTGAGGACACAGAATATTACTTTTTCTGCAGTTGTCTAGGGATGCTGGACTCTGTTTCATCAATATTGTATAAGTTTTTATTAGGATACTTTCAAAATCTTCATTTACCAGTTTCTAAAGTATATATGATGGCTGATATTTTATAGGTGTTAATTCTTCATACTCTGTCTTTTCTTTCAATTATGTTTAATGGTACATGTAATATTCCATACCCATATTGCCATTCAACTTTGATTTCAGGATGCCGGTAAGTCTCTTAACACATTGAACCATAACTTTCTTCTTGACATCTTTATGCTCAGTGTCTTGACTGAAAGAGACCAAGATATGAGTAGATGTTGCCATTGTTCATTAGTTTAATGGGGCCTCAGTTTCAGTCTTGAAGCCTTCAGTCTCCATCTTTCTCTGGCATGAATTAGAAATGTTATGCTTATAATTACATTTATTATTATTGAACTTATTGTTATTATTGTTGTCACATTTCATTCTTTTCAACTTTTTCATGGCAATCAGATAGGAAGAACCCTGAGAATGTCTCTGTCTTGCTGTTATTGTTTTTTATATGTTCTGAAGACTATTTCACAAGTAAATAAAAATCCTGCTTTTTGTAATTGAGTACTGAAATGTAAGCCCATTTTCTGTAGACTTAAATCAGGAAGATGGGGATTATATCTGTCTTATCCTGCCTTTCTAGTTCACTATATTTTGAAAGCTCTTCATTTTATGTATTTTGGAGAACATGAGTAGGGAAACATCTAATTAAAACATTGTCCTTAGATCTGGATGGATCCATGTTATAGTTGACTGGCTACAGTCAACAATTCAGTTAGTAATACTGCTCCACTTGCTACACATTTTAGTTGTTGAATTTTCAAGGATGTGTTGAGACTTGTAATTGTAGTATGTCATCAGGTGTGATCCTGGGGAAGTCACTTTACCCTGTTTGCCTCAGTGTCCTCATCTATAAAATGAACTGGAGAAGCCAATGGCAAACCATTCCAGTATCTTTGCCAAGAAAACCCCAAATTGGGGTCATAAAGAGTCAGACATGACTGAAATGACTGAACAACATTCACAAATGTTTCTCAAGGATAGCTAGTCTTTGGTATATAAATCTAGCCACCTGAGCTTGTCCTTCTTTTGCAACCTGAAATGATGTGTTGTAATTTCCGACGTATCAATGCATGATCTGCACTGATAAAACCTAGGTCTGCTTACTTATATTCAAGGACTCTTAATTGACTGAGGAAAATGACCATCCCCGTTTCTCTTACTCGAGAACATTACTAATTGGTACAAGGGAAACTAAAATGCTGTCCTTGGTACTGAATAATCAATAGAACAACTGATCCTCAGGTACTTGAATATAGTTATTTTTAATGCTTCTCCCCTACTCTCACTAGAGTCAACAGAAAAAAGGAAAATAAAATAAAGAAAAAAAGATATTAAAATAATGTGTCATGTACATGATATTCTTTGGAGGTAATTATTGAAGATGTTATCCATATTTTACAGATAAGGGAACTGATGCTCAGAGAAATGATGCATCTTGCATCTAGCAAGTGTCCAGGGTGGGACTGGAGTTCAGGTCTACCTCACTTCAGGTCTAGTACTCTATTCTTAGGAAACCCAACTAGAATAGGGCTAAGTGGAGAAGGCCTGGCAGTTTGCTATGATCTAATAATGAAAGAGCAAAATGAAGAGGTAACTAACCAGCAATGAGAAACTTCATGGTATTTGGAGAGAATTGTGGATTTGGTGTCAGAGTGCCTGGGTTTAACATTAAGTGTGTCCTTATGGAAGTGATTTTGCCTCTTTGAGCTTTAGTCTCTTTTTCTACAAAATAAAGTATTAAACTAGATAATCTCCATGTTCTCTTCCACCTATAAGTACCATTCAATCCAGTTTAATTCAGTAAATATTTATTAAAGACCTACTATGTGCTAGGTGCTAGTGATACAAAGACAAAAACAAGAGTTCCTGCCCTCAAGGAAGTTCTGTCTTGTGGCGTGGTAAGGACACTCAAATAAGTAAGCACAAATGGATATAGAATATAATATACAGATATAGAATATAATATATATAATAAAATATAATACATTATATATAATATACATATATAATAAAATATAATATATGCAATATACAAATATAAAATAATATACAAATAAAAAGTAATTTCAAGACACAGAAAAAGCTAATAACTGGGCAGCTCAGGAAATGTCTTCCTTAGATGATGTTTCTTGATCTCTGCTTCAGAGAAGTTAGGGATTCTCTGAGATAAGAGTGAGAAAAGATTTCATTTCTGATGTAAGGGAATGCTTGTACAAAGGGAGAGTGATGGAAGAATTGATTGCAAGCCAATTTGAAATAAATGGACAGTGTTTCAAAGAAAGTAATATGAGATAAGAGAAGGGTGAGAGACAGATTGGAGGACTTGAAATACAAGGTTAAGAAGTCTATATTCTGTATTAGAGGGAAGAAAGAGCTAGAGAAGATTCTTGTATAGTAGGGTAACAGTCAGTTCTGTGTATTAGGAATATCAAACTGGCAGTGGGGTGTGTGTGTGTGTGTGTGTGTGTGTGTGTGTGTGTTTGTGTGTGTGTAAATGGACCAGAGTGGGGAAGAAACTCAAAGGCAGGTACTAGTTAGGGGGCTATTACATCCATCTGGGCAAGAGGAGCTGGTGCCTGAATTAAGGTGGAGGTCACATGAGGGAAGAGCAGGAAACAGATGCAAAAGATGTGGGAATAGAATGGATAAGACTTGACAACTGATTGGATTTTAGTGGGGATTGGGGAGGAAGAAGGGGAGGAAAGGGTCAGTGGTGAGTCCAAAATTGTGAACTTATGTGATCTACCAAATTAGGCAAGGTTGAAGGAAAGATGGGTTGGGGGGGGAGGAAATAGATAATGTTTGTTTTATTCATTCTGTGAGATGTCTAAGCAATACGTGGTGGAGGTGTCTAATAGGAAGTTGGTCATGTGGGACTGAAACAAGTGGAAAGATCAGGATTAAATATATATATGTGGCCCATGGCCTGGAGCCTTCCAGCTTTGACATTCTATATTCTGTGTTCTCTCATTATTTTGTTTTCTGCCTATTCATCTTAGAAGATCATGGGGGACCATGCCTTGTCCTTCTCTTGCATTCCCATCACAGCGCCTAATATGGATAAATGTCTGTTGATGGAGTCAATAAATATCATCTGGCAGCATTATTAGTCACCTTTTTTTATGGATGATCTCTGATCCCAGACACTTTTCATCATTCCCCTCACCCCTTCTTCTAGCTTCCTCATTGGAACTTGAGGTCTGAGTACTCAGTGTTTGTGCCTTCTGATTTGCAGATCTTTTGGGGCTTCTGGGCTTGGAAGGAGATAGAGGCATATTGTACCTGGTCCTCCTTATCCTGTGAGCAGGGGGTCAGCACAACTTGGGGAGGGATCTCTGAGCTGGTGTGCTGTACAGAATTCTCATGTTGATCCTGTGAGACAGAGAAAGGTTAAGGGAGTTAGTGGAAGGGATGGCATCCCTAGAAGGTATCAAAGGTCTCATCTCTGCCTGTCCCTGTTCTCCATTACCTTTCTGCCCTGACATTCTGGGTTTCATGTTCTAATATTCTTTCCATGCCATATGTTCTACTGGGCCTTCTAGTGGTTACTTTCTCTTCCTTTCCCTAGTCTTAACCCATGGGTGAACTAGTTTAATACTATCCTCCAACCTAAAATCTTTCAGCTGTTTATTTTATCACCAATCATGCTTGCCAAGTTCCATCACCTGCCTCCTTCAGTTCTACTCATGAGCTGCTGAAGAGAGCTGGAGGAAATCAAAGCACCAAGCTGACTGGCTCCACTGCAAATTTGTGTTACATAATTTCAACTGGGTCCTCACTATAGCAAGGCAATCCTATTATTCTTCTCTGATCAAGTCATCATTCCCCTCATCACCACAGTGAAAAGTCACAGGCCTTTCCCCTCTCTCCTCAAGTCTCCTATGAAACCTGCCTCCACCATGTTGGCTGATGATCTTGTCTCATTTTTCACTGAAGAAATTGATGACAATTACCAAGATCTCCCTCCCCTTCCCTCTTCATTTCACATCATTCAGATTCTTTCTTCCCACTCTCCTCCTTCACCTTGCCACAGCAAACTCCTTCCATATTCACAAGAGATCTCATTCCATCTTGTCTTCTCCAGTAGATTGCCCCCTCTATACTCCTCTTCCCTCATTAATCTTCAATTTCTCCTTGTCTACTTGTCTGTTTTCCTGCTGCCTACAAACACTCCTTTATTTTCTCATCCTTACAAAACTCTCACTTGATTCAATTTCCATTCATCACAGTGTATTGGAAAGAACAATTTACAATCTGTGTTCAAATGCTGTGTGACTTATTAGCTGTTTGACTTTGGGTAAATTAATTTCATTCTCTGAACCTCAGTTACTTCAGCTGTCAAATGACATGACTGGATAGAATATATCCAAGGCTTCTTCTAGCTCTAAATCCTGTGATCCTACTTTTTTTAGGGTGGACTCTCTGTCTTGGCTTTTGAGGCCCTCCATAATCTATCTGCAAACTACCTTTCTGGATGAATCTCAGACCATTCTCGTCCCTTCGTCTCTGAGCTACTTTGTTATAATATAAATAACATTTAATTTCAAGTCAGAAATCCTTGTTTTAATTCTGGTTTTGACAGTGGTGATAAAGTCACTTTGCCCCTTGGGACCTCAGTTTCCTTCTCTGTCAAATGAGGGGATCAGATGAAATGAGCTCTGCATTCTATGACAATGACTTTTCCTGAAAAAGACCTGGTGTCTGAATGGATTGCAAACTCACTTTGAGTCGGCAACATGCTATAGTAGGCAAGAAAGCTATCATATTTTAGGCTGCACTAAGAGAACCATGGTTTCCATAGTAGGCATGTAATAGTTCCTTGTTACAGTGATTGGGTTTGACTATACCTCATGTTTACTTCTGGGCACTGCAGTTTAGGAAACACATCGACAAGGAATAGAGCATTGCTGGATGAAAGACAACCACTTTGGTGACAGTTCTTGACAGTCCTGTCATGTGAGGATGGGTTGAAGGAAGAGGGTATGCTTAGCTTGTGGAAAAGGATTGGAAACACTGGGTAACTTGGGCATGAGAGCTGTGTTCAGGTTTTAGAAAAAACTGTCATATAGAAAGACAGATTATCCCTAGAGGGCAGAACCAGGAGGAATGAATAGAGGTTGCAAAGATGCCAATTGAAACCCAATGTTGGGAAATTCATCCTAACAATTAAAGCTATCTAAAAGTTCAATGGACTCCTTCAGGAAGTGGGTGTCCCCTCACTGGTGTGTTCGAGCAAAGGACGGAAGACCACTTGTAGGGTGTGTTATACAAAGTTAGCTTTAACAGCTTGGAAATGCACCAAGAATTTTAGGATGCCTTATACTGAAGACTCCAGTTGAACTATATGGCCACTGAAGTCTCTGTTATACCTCAGGGTTTATAATTCTGTTAACTATTGCTTATGTCTAACAGATTTTTTTAGCCTGGGCTCTCTCTCCTCCCTCCAACCCAGGTTACCATGATAATCTTCCCTTATACATAGACTTGAGCATGTCACTCCCTTGCTGAGGAAAATCTTCAGTAGCTCCTTATTGTCTTTCCAGTGAAGTTCAGATTTGTTAGTCTGGAGTTCCAGTCATCTACAGTCTAGCACCATCCTATCTTTCCAGCTCCAAATCCCACTATTCTCCTCAAAGTACTCTAAACTCCAGCCAGACTTCATGACTTGCTATCCCTAGTACGTAGCCCATCCTCTTTGCCTCTTCAGCTTGTTCCCAGATTGTTCTTTGTCTCTCTTCTCCTCACTTCCTCCATTCTCCTCATCCTGGCCTCCATCTGATGAATTTCTATTCCATTTTTAAGCTCACTCTAATGCCAATTCTCTGGGAATCTTTCATAAGCACACTGGTTGGTGTGCCTTTTTCATCTTTACCCTCCCATCTCACAGAGCCCCATGTCCATATGTTTCAAAGTAGTATTTGATATACATAGTTATATTACTTCTCCCTCCCCACCCCATTAGACTGTAAGCATCATGAGCGCAGGTATCAAGGTTTATCTAAACTTTGCATCGCTTCTAGCACTGGGCCAAAGAGCTTTGCCCATTTGTTAATAAATATTTGATGAATGAAAATGAGTCTTTGCCCCAGGCAAAGTCAATCACTCAGGATCCATTTCCCATCTTTCACAAACTATAGCTTCTCTACCAAGCCAGATGCTCTGTGTCCTTTCCAACCTGAGTCCACATAGGAGGAATTTCCCCTGCATATAAAAACTCCAGGGATGAGTTAGGGTCAGCTTAGTGGAGCTAATCATCAATATGTCTGCATCATGACCATTTGTACATTGCTGGGCAATGGTTGGAGTGTGCTATCTTGTCAGCCTGACTAAACTATTCAATGTTGGGAAGTTTATAATCCCCACCATCCTGGAAGCCCACCATGTTGGTGTGGATGGGGATGAGAATTCCTTCTTCCCAATCCTTTCTATTTGTCCAGTGTTCTGTAAGGTGATGTTGATTGAGGGATGGGAGTCAAGAGTCTCAGGTAACTCACCAGTGGGATTCCATTAGAGAGCTGGTTGGTGCTGGACACTGAGGCCCCCGCGTCTCCCTCTGGCTGTTTTCTCCTCATCATTTTCACACTGAGAAAGGACAGCCATGTTTGCTTGTGAACATTTTACATGACATTTAACATCCCTTACAGCTGTGACCTTCTAAGTTTCTTTACACATCTGACTTTCTATCATCTATGTTCACTGCTCCATATGAGGCCACTCAGGGCTACAGAGGACAGAACACAAGGCTTGGAGTCAGAAAGACCTGAGTCCAAATCCAACTTCAGATACTTCCTCACTGTGTTCCCTATATGAGTCATGTAACTTCTGCCTGCCTTAGTTTCCTCAATTGTAAAATGGGATAATAGTAATAGCACCTACTCCCCCATTGCCATTGTTAGAAGGATCAGATGAGATAATATTTGTAAAGCACTTAGTGCAGTGCCTGTCACATAGTAAGCACCTAATAAATTCTTTTTTCTTCCTTTCTTCTAAGCTCAAACAGTCCATGTCCTTAAGTCTCTCCCAGCTTTAATATTTTTCCATTCTAAGGACTTTCCTAGCTCTTATATTCTGTGTCCTAAGGTTACTATTAGCTATGATATTCCTGTTCTTAGACACCTCCCAATTCTGACATTCCCTACTCCAAGGTCCCTCCCAACTCTGACATTGCCTACTCCAAGGCCCCTCCCAGCTCTGACATTCCCTGTTCTGAGGGCCCTCCCAACTCTGACCTTCCCCATTCTAAATCCCACCCTCTGATACTCTATATTCCATATTCTCAGATATCTCACTCAGGTTTCTAAGCTGAAAACTCACAGGCAAATCACCAGGCAAATGAAGAGCACAGCAACCAAGATGAATACAACCAGGGCTCCTTGCATCACTGTTTCCAAAAAGAGACTGGAACTTGGTGGGCCTCTATCTGAGGATATACACAGTCTAGAAGGAGTTAGACTCTCTTGTCCTGCTCCCCCTCCCCCTGTCCCATGGCCCCAGGAATAATGATACTTCATCTAGAGTGTCTTCTTGCACCTTACTCTCCACCAAGCACTCGATTCAGTGATTGCTGTTCCCTGAACCAGACATCCCATCTCTCCACTCTGGGCATTTTCAATGGGTGTCTGCCGTGTTTGGAACTCACTTCCTCCTCATTTCCACCCACTGATTTCCCTGGCTTCCTTCAAGTCCCAGTAAAAATCCCCTCTTCTACAGGAAGCCTTTCTCAGGCCTTCTCAATGTTTTCACTTTTACCTAATTGATTATCTCCCATTTATCCAATATATATCTTGTTTATACATAGTGGTTAGAATGTTGTCTCTCCCTTCATACTGTCAGCTCCTTGAAGACAGGGACTTTTTTTGCTTGTTTTTGTATCTCATTTGCACAAAGTAGGCCCTTAACAACTACAAATTGACTCGACCTGACAGGTGAGATTAGTGCTGCAGTCCAGCGGTTGAATGAGACTGGGACCTTCAATATCAGCACCCGGAACACAAATGGGGGATCTCTAAGGAATGACCTTCTCAGAGGTTCAGCTCTCCATAGTCTCAGGACCCAAAAACCCAGTGTCACTGATTCTAGCCTTCCCTTTTAACTTTCCTTCCCCTGAGCAAGCCAAGCATGTAGTCAGCCCCTCTCTACAAACTCACCAGCAACCCTGAGCTGGACAGTTCTCCCTGTGCTCACTGTGGCTTTTGGGAATGTCACCCAACAGGTAAGATTAGTGCCATCATCCTGTGGCTGGGGGGTGAACAGGAGTTTGGAGAAACTGGTATTTGGTGAGGCCAGTCTCTGGGAAGAGAGAGCAGTCCCATTCCAGAAGAAAGTGATGGGTGTCTCATTTCTACAGGCTCCAGGAGCCACACAGGTCAAGGTCACCATTTGGCTGGGTTCCAAGATCTCTGGCATGTGGATCTCTGGCTTCTGGGTCAGATCTACAGGAGAGAGGTAGTGCATTAGATGGAAGGAAGAGGGGTCACCCCAAAGTGTATAACCGGGTTATGGCTTGGGGTGATCGATTTTGTCACTAGCATGTCCTTTCCCTGACTTTTTCCTTTTATTCCCTGACTCTTAGCTCTCCATCCCCAGTGACTGCATATCATACTCAGCCTAGTGTTTTAGTACTTCAAGGAGAGGCCCCCTCACTAGTGTGTCTGTCCCTTTGATACACCTATGAAGACCCCCTCCCTACCTCTGTCCTTGATGCCCAGATTCTGAAGTGCTCATCCTTGCCTAGGGTCATGTTTCTGTGTGTCCTTCCAGCTAATGTCCTTGAGATCATCCCTCATGTATCACCAGCATGTCCTTCCCTGGCTTCCCAGCTGTTTCCTGTCCTGGTCTTTTCATCACCCCCAAACAATTCCCTGGGACAGGGACTCACTTTCTACCTGGATGAACACTCTGTCATTTGTGTAACTGTAGGTCAGGTTTCCCTTTTCTATACGGAACTCATAAACCCCCTGATCACGTTTCTTGGCCCCGGTAATTCTCAGGGAGCAGTCATCCATTTGGGGGTTCCCAATAAAGTAGAACCGGCCCTTCGCCCAGGACTCGACAGCCTTTTGGGGGTCATTGGTGGCCACGGGTGTGTTTAAGAATTCTCTGTGGTACCAGTATCCATGGCCTGTGTCATTATTCTTGTATTTTGGAGGATAGTAGAAAGAACAGGGGATGGAGACACACAGCCACTCCTGCACGGTCACTCTCTTCTGGATATGAATCCCAAACTCTTGCTTCTGTTGAGAAAAGGACCCTGTGGGAAAAGAGGAAGACCCAGCCCAAGGCCTCCTTTGTTTTCTTGATCCAATCTCACCTCTAGACCTTCCACAGCCAATTTATCCCCCAGACTCTCTCACCTCTCTCCAGGAACCCTCCATTTTGGTTCTGTTCCCACTTACCTTCCCCGAACTGGAGCAGCAGCAGCAGCAGGAGGAGGAGTTCCATGGTGAGATGAGGGGATCAGGGGAGACCAGAGCTACCTAGGGGGCAGCCTCAGACCAATTCATACAGCCTTCTGGGAGGACGAATGCCAAGAGGAGGGGAAGAGGCACATTAGAACCAGAGGAAAGGAGAAGGGGCTTCTGAGAACATCAGGGAGTTTAGTTCTACCAGCTTTTCCCTTCTGCTCATCCTCAGAGCAGGGGCCCCAGAGGAAACGACCAGCCTACTAGGAGGGAAGTCAGATCTGTGGAAATGGAACTTGGCCTGAGGGATGGAGGTGGGGGAGGGCAGTGACCAGCACTTCCTCCTTCTCTGGTTCCTTGTGCTCAGCGGATGGATGATAGGTCAAAAGACTCGTTTCTCATCAAAGGACAAGAGGCCCCTCACTACCCCCATGGGTTCTACATTGCTCCAGTCCTGTTACCTAACTTGTTCAGTTATTTTTTCAGTCATGTCTGACTCTCCATGACCCCATTTGGAGTTTTCTTGGTAAAGATGCTGGAGTGGTTTACTATTTCCTTCTTCATCTCACTGTACAGATCAGGAAACTGAGGTAAACAGGGTTAGGTGACTTGCCCAGGGTCACACAGTTAGTAAATGTCTGAGGCTGGATTTGAATTCAGGTCCTCCTGACTCCACACCCAGCATTCTATCATGTACCACCTAGCTGCTCTTTGATACCTAACTGCACCATCCTGATTCCTCCCCATATGTCTTTTTTGCTGACTCCCTTTCCTCTGGCATGTTCCCACTACTCAATCTCTTTCAGTGAGGGTCTCAGTCCTTCTTGGGCCCTCCTCTATGTCCCTAAAACCTCATTATTGTCTTTTTATGATCATGACAGTAATTCCCATTTCTTTAAAAATTATATTGGGTAGCTTTTATTTTTATATTAGCTCAATTTCCTTCTGTATCCCTCTTCTTTCCCTTTCCAGAGCCACCTCTTAGAACAAGGGATTGTTGCAAATCAAAACTACTCTGAGGTACCCCATCACACCTATCAGATTGGCTAACATGACAAAACAGGAAAATGATAAATGCTGGAGAAGATGTGGGAAAATTGGAACACTAATGCATTGTTGGTGAAATTGTGAACTGATCTAACCATTCTGGAGAATAATTTGGAACTATGCCCAAAGGGCTATAAAACTGTGCATAGCCTTTGATGCAGCAGTAACCACTTCTACGTCTGTACCCCAAAGAGATCATACAAATGGGAAAGCAGTTCCTTTTGTGGTGGCTATGAATTAGAAATTGAGGGGATGTCCATCAGTTGGGGAATGGCTGAACAAGTTGTGGTATATAAGTGTAATGGAATACTATTTTGCTGTAAGAAGTGATGAGCAACCATACCAATCAAACTACCAAAAAATATTTTATAGAGCTAGAAACAATAATAACAAAATTCATCTGGAAGAACAAAAGATCCAGAATATCAAGGGACTTAATGAAAAGAAAGTGCTAGGGAAGATGTCCGAGCCATACCAGAACTTAAATTGTATTATAAAGCAACAATTAGCAAAACTAATTTGTACTGGCTAAGAGGGGTAAATCAGGGGAATAGGTTAGGTACACAAGACACAGTAGTCAATGACTATAGTAATCTGCTTATCCCACCTTCTGGGATAAGAACTCACTATTTGACAAAAGCTGCTGGGAAATAGTATGGCAGAAACTGGGCACAGACCAACATCTGACACCGTATACCAAAATAAAATCCAAATGGGTACATGATTTAGATATAAAGGCAGATACCATAAGCAAATTAGGGAAGCAAGGAATAGTTTATCTGTCAGATTTATGGAGAATGGAGGAATTTGTGACCAAACAAGAGATAGAGAACATTATGAAATGGAAAATGGACAATTTTGATTATATAAAATTGAAAAGTTTTTGCATAAACATAGCCAACCAAGATTAGGAGGGAAGCAGAAAACTAGGAAAAAATTTTCTGCAACCAGTGTCTCTGATAAAGGCCTCATTTCTAAAATACATAGAGAACTGAATCAAATATCTAGGAATACCAATCATTCCCCAACTGATAAATGGTGAAAGGATATGAACAGGCAGTTTTCAGAGGAAGAAATTAAAGCTATCTATAGTCATATGAAAAAATGCTCTGAATCACTATTGATTAGAGAAATGCAAATCAAAACAACTCTGAGGTACCACATCACACCTATCAGATTGGCTAGCATGACAAAACAGGAAAATGACAAATGTTGGAGAAGATTTGGGGAAATTGGAACAGTAATGCATTGTTGGTAGAGTTGTGAACTGATCCAACCATTCTGGAGAGCAATTTGGAACTATGCCCAAAAGGCTATAAAAATTCGCATCCCCTTTGACCCAGCAATACCACTTCTAAGGCTATATCCCAAAGAGATCATACAAATGGGAAAAGGATCCACATGTACAAAAATATTTATAGCAGCTCTTTTTGTGGTGGCCAAGAACTGGAAATTGATGCCCATCCATTGGGGAATGGCTGAATGAGTTGTGGTATATGAATGTAATGGAATACTATTGTGCTATAAAAAAAATGATGAACAGGTAGACTTCAGAAAAACCTGGAAAGACTTATATGAACTGATGCAGAGTGAAATGAGCAGAACCAGGAGAACTTCGTACAGAGTAACAGCCACAGTGTTCGATGACTGACTTTGACAAACTTAACCCTTCTCAGCAAAGCAAGGACCTAAAACAATTCCAAAAGACTCATGATGGAAAATGCTATCCACAACCAAAGAAAGAACTATGGAGTCTAAATGCAGAACAAAGCAGACATCTTCTTCTTCTTTTTTGTTTTGTTTTGTTTTGTTTTGTTTTCTTCTTATGGTTCCTTCCATTCATTCTAATTCTTCTTTACAACATGACTAATGTGAAAATGTGTTTAATAGGAATGTATATGTAGAGCTTATATCAGATTGCATGCCATCTTGGGGAGGGGGGAGAGGAAGGAGGGGGAGAAAATTTAAAACTTATGAAAGTGAATGTTGAAAACTAAAAATAAATAAATTAACTTATATAAAAAAAGAAATGATGAGCAGGCAGACTTCAGAAAAACCTGGAAAGACTTATATGAACTGAAGCTGAGTGAAGCGAGTAGAACCAGGAGCACGTTGTATATACTAACAGCCACATTATGCGATGGCTAACTTTGATAGATTTATTTCTTCTTAGCAATGCAATGAGCTAAGACAACCCCAAAAGACTGATGATGGAAAATTCTGTCCACATCCAGAGGAAGAATTGTGGAGTCTGAATGCAGATCAAAGCATATTGTTCGCTCTCTCTCTTCCCCTCTTTCTTCTTTCTCATGGTTTCTCCCATTGTTTCTAATTCTTTTAGTTCTGATTAATGTGAAAATAGGTTTAATATGAATATATATGTTGAGCTTGTATCAATTTACATGCCATCTTGAGGTGGAGTAGGGGAGGGATGGGGAGAAATTTTGGAACTCAAATTTTATGTAAGTAAATGTTGAAAACTAAAAATAAATAAATTAATTTAAAAAAAACACAAAGGATTATTTTCCTGAAAAAAGCAAAGAAGGGAAAGGATCAATTTTTTTGGTAAAATCAATAAAAAAAGATATGGTGATATCTTGGAAAATCCCAAAGAGTCAACTAAAAGTTAATTGAAACAATAATTTTAGCAAAGTAGCAGGATATAAAGTAAATCCACATAAATCATCATATGTCACAACAAAACTCTGCAAGAAGAAATAATAAAAACACCCTATTTAAAATAATTCTAGGCAGTATAAAATTCCTGAGAGTATGCCTGCTAAAACAAATCCAGGAACTACATAAACAAAATTGTTTAAAGAAAATTTTTATACAAATAAAATCAGATTTAAATAATTGGAGAAATATTAATTGTTCATGGGTAGGCAAGGCAATTATAATAAAAATGATAATTTTACCCAAACTAATTTACCAAGCCATTATACCATTTACCAAGAGAAGGTCAAAATTGATACATGGCCTCTAGGTCATGATATAAGATATAAGAAGAGATTTTACAAGAAAATTAGAAGAACACTTGAGATTTATGAAGAGGTGAAGAATTTATGAATAAATAAGAGCAAAATTAGATGTCAAATGGATAATTTTGATTACATTAAATTAAAAGGTTTTTGTACAAATAAAACAATGTAGCCAAGATCAGAAGGAAAATGGAAAATTGGGGAAAATTTTTAAAATCTTTTATCAGATAAAGGTCTCATATTTAATATATATAAAGAACTTTGTCAAATCTGTAAGAATACAAGTCATTCCCCAAATGGTAAATGGTCAAAGAATATGAACAGGTAGCTTTCCAATGAAGAAATCAAAACAATTTGTAATCATATGAAAAAATGCTCTAAATCATTATTGATTAGAGAAATGCAAATTAAGACAACCTTGAGATATCATTTTACACAACCAAATTGGCTAAAATGATAGAAGGGAAAGTGACAAATGTTGGAGGGGATGTGGAAAAAATAGGACACTAATTCATTGTTGGTGGAATTACGAGCTGATCCAACCATTTTGGAGAGCACTCTGGAATTATGCCCAAAGACATTAAACTATCTATAACTTTTGACCCATCAATACTACTACTTGTTCTATTTCCAAAGATAATTGGGGAAAAAAGGAAAATTACCTGTATGTTCTAAAATGTTTATAGCAGCTCTCTTTGTGAGTGGCATAGAACTGGAAATTGCAGGGATGCCCATGAATTGGGGAATGGCTGAACAAGTTGTGGTATATGATTGTGATGGACTACTGTGCTATAAGAAATGATGAGCTCAATGATTTTAGAAACTCTTTCAGTTGGCTTTTGATCCCTCTTGTCCTTCCATTTGTGCCCAGTGTAGGCACCATGTAGCCCAGACCCCACTGGTGCTAGAATGTCTGTGAGTGGGAAATCAGTGCAGATAAGCCTCAGTCTCACCAATGGAAAAAAGTCTCAGTCCTCCTTAAATCCAGGGCCTTCTTTCTGATATTATCTCCAGTTTAACCTGTATCTGCCTTGTTGATCACATATTATCTTCACCATTAGGTTTTGAGCTACTTGAAAACAGGGATTTTTTTCCTTTTCCCCCTTCTTATTTTTTTTTTTTGGTCTCCCCAGCCACGAGCATACTGCCTGGCAAAGAGTAGGTGCTTAATAAATGCTTCTTGACTTTTCTTTATGGTATTCTGTTTTGTTTTCTGGAAAACAAGGCATCAGGAACAGATTAAAGTTTCTACCCCATTTAAATTTTCAATTTTTTCCCCACAGAGACTCACATAATTGTTGCCCATTGAGAAAAGATAAGATGGCAATAAGGGACATTGGTCCAGAAATGTCTTTAAATGAGTTTGACTTGATTAGTGAAGAAAGTATGCATGTATGTGGAAACATAGTAAGACATGTATGTGAGCTGGCCTTTTTATTCAGTTTAACAGTTGTTTTGTTTATTTATCATAGCCAGGGATTTAACCAGATGCTGTTGTTTAGTTGTCTTTCAGTCACGTCAGACTCTTCTGATCCTATTCGGAGTTTTCTTGGCAAAAATATGGAAGTGGTTTGCCATTTCCTTTTTCAGCTCATTTTACAGATGAGAAAACTGAGGCAAATAGGGTTAAGTGGCTTGCCCAGGGTCATACAGCTATTATTTCATCCGAGACCAGGTTTGAACTACAAAAATGAGTTCCTTACTCTAGTTCTGGAACACTATCCACTGCACCACCTAGCTGCCCCAAGATGAGTCAGTTGTAATTTACAAACCCAGCCATGGGAAGTCCTGGGCCAAACAGGTTGGCAACCACAAGACTAGATTGTCTTACAGAATCATAGAATGTTGAAGTTGGAAGAAACCTCAGCAACCATCTTGGTCAACCCATTTTTTAAAAATATATTTTTGTTTATTTCATTAACTATTTCCCAATTACATATAATTTTTTTCTAACATTTAAAAAAATTTTTAAAAAATTGAGTTGGAAATTTTCCCCTCCCTCCCCTCTCTCATCTTTTGAGAAAACAAGCAATATGATACTGATTATACATGTGAAGTAATGCAAAATACTAGCCACACAAACACACAAAACTAAGGAAAATTAAAGTTTAGAAATGTCTTCAATCTGCATCAGAGTTCATCAGTTCTCTTTCTGGAGGGGGATAGCATTTTTCATCATGGTCCTTTGGAATTATCTTGAATCATTGTCTTAATCAGAGAAGGTAAGTCATTCACAGTTGATCATCCTTATTGTTGTTATTATGTACAATGTTCTGGTTCTGCTCATTTCACTTTACATCAGTTGATATGAGTCTTCCTTTTTTTTTTCCCCTGAAACTATCCTGCTCCTCATTTCAGTAGTACTTCATCATAATCATATACTGCAATTTGCTTAGCCATCCCCCAACTGATGAGCATGCCTTTGATTTCTTAGTCACAACAAAAAGAACAGCTATAAATATTTTTGTACGAATAGGTCCTTTTCCCTTTCCTCTGATCTCTTTGAGATACAGACTTAGTTGTGATATTGCTTGGTTAAAGGGTATGAATAGTTTTATAGTCTTTTGGGCACAGTTCCCAATTGTTCTTCAGAAAGGTTAGAGTAGTTCGCAGAGTATATTCATGTCCCAATTTTTCCACATCTTCTCCAACATTTGTTATTGTTCCTTTTAGTCATATTAGCCAATCTCATAGGTGTGAGGTGGTACCTCAGAGTTGTTTTAATTTATATTTCTCTGCTTGATAGTGATTTTGATAATTTTTTCTTGATAGCTTTGATCTCTTCTTCTGAAAACTGCCTGTTCATATCCTTTGACAATTTATTAATTGGGGAATGGCTCATATTTTTTTTTTACAAATTTGTCACAGTCCCCTATATATTTGAGAAATGAGTTGGCCAATCCATTCTTGATAAGGATCCCCCCACAACAACATACCAGAGATGGGGCCATGTGTCTTTTTAAAGACCTCCATTGAGGGAGAGAACCTGTGTCATCCAAAGGCAACCCATTCCACTTTGGGACAGATCTATTCATTAGAAGTTTTTTTCAGGGGCAGCTAGGTGGCTCAATAGATAGAACACTGGCCCTGAAGTCAGGAGAACCTGAGTTTGAATCTAGCCTCAGACACTTACTAGCTGTGTGACCCTGGGCAAGTCACTTGACCCTGATTGCCCTGGAAAAAACATGTTTTTCCCTTACCCAAATTTCCTTCTTTGCAATTCTCTTTTCTTTCCTCCACCCTCAACCTTCTACCCTCTTGCTGTAGGTCTGTCTTATGAGGCCAAACAGACTCAGTCTTATCTTAGAAATGTAAACCCTCTTCTACATAATAGTCTTGCAAATCTTTGGAGACAGCCATCAAATTTCCTCCCCTAATCCTATCCCCCATAACCAATCTTTTTTCTAGTCTCAGTAGTCCTTTTATGGAATAGACTGGAGGCTCTTCTCCATCCTGGCTGCCTGTCTCTGCAAGTTTATTGCCTTTTTATTCCAGGAAAAGATAAGATCACACAACCACCATCCCAGCCCAAGGTCTCATCACTTTACCCTAGACTTTTGTAATAGCCTACTAACCGGTCTCCCTACACTTAACCAATCAAGCAACAAGCACTTATTCAGGGCTTACTTCTTGATAAGCATCTAGGATACAAAGGAAAAAGAGAGCCCCTACCCTCAGGGACCTTACATTCTACTAGGGGAGACAACATGTAACTAGGTCTGTAGAAGTTATATACAGAGTAGACATAAAGTAATTAATGGGTTAGGCTCTGGCAGCTGTAGAGATTGGCAAAGGCATCCACCCTATAGAATGTGGAATTTGAGAGGAGTCTGAAGGAAGCCAGAGATTCCAACAGTCAGAATAGAGGAGGGAGAGCTTGGCAGGAAAGGGGGCAGCTAGTGAAGAGCATGAAAATGGGAAATGGATTGTCCTGCTCTGAGGGTCAGCAAGGAGGCCAGTGTGTCTAAATCATAGAGTGCGTGGAGGGGAGTAGAATATGAAAGACTGGAGAAGAAAAAGGAGCCAAGTTGGGAAATCTTTTAACTGTCAAACAAAGGATTTTGTTTGGAGATAATAGGGAATCATTAGAGTTTATTGAGTAGAGGAGGTGACATGGTCAAAACTGCCCCTTAGGAAAATCACCGGCAACTATGGGAAAGCTAGATTGGAGGGCAAAGGGACTTGAGTCAGGAAGACCAAGGATAAGGCTTTGCAATGATCCAGGTGAAAGGGATAAAGGCTTGAATTAGATCAGTAGCTGTGAATGGAGATGAGTGAAAATTTGTTTGGGAGAGATTATTGCAGAGAAAGTATAAATTTGGCAACTGATTGGTCATGTGGGGTGAGTGAAATTGAGGAATGGAGGATGACATTACGGTGGAGAACCTGTGTGACTGGAGAATGGTGGTGCCCTTGGCAGCAGCCGGGAGGTTCAGAACATGGAGGATTTGTGGAGGAAAATCAAGAGTTCTGTTTTGGACATATTGAGTTTCAGAGGAGATTAAGGGAGATCTGGCCAGAAAGATTGGAGGAGAAACAGGAAAGACCAGGCTCACAACACCCAGAGAGGAGAGCGTCTCCAGAAGGAGAAGGTGATTAATGGGATCAGATGCTGCAGAGTAGTCAGAGAGGATGAGGACTGAGAAAAAGCCCATGAGATCATTGGTAATCCATCCTCCACAAAGCTCCTTAAATAGTTTTCCTTTTGCCTTTTTGGCGTCCCCCCCCATCCCCCTTCCCCAATCTCCATCCTCTAAGGTGCTTAGAGATCTCTTAACTGCACAGCATGCTCCAAGCTGGGGCTGCCACCCATGGGCGTCTGTTACAGGGAGAAATAAACCCCCTGGGGGTGCTGCTGAGTGAAAAAAAAATAGTTTTCCTTTAATTACTGGTCTAACTTAGTAGGAGAGTGTCCCTTCCCCACTAACTAGACTCTAGATGCTGCCTATTACCTCAAGAATCAAATACAAATTCCTTTGTTTGACATTTAAAGCCTTGAGCAATCTGGGATATCTAGGAGATGCAGTGGATAGAACATTGGACCTGGAGGCAGAAAGACATCTTCTTGAGTTCAAATCCAGTCTCAGACACTTACTAGCCATATGACCCTGGGCAAGTCACTTAACTCTGTTTGCTTCAGTTTCCTCATCTGTAAAATGAGCTGGAGAGAGAAATGGCAAATCCCTCCCATATCTCTGCCAAGAAAACCCCAAATGGGGTCATAAAGAGTCAGATTTGACTGAAACTAATGAACAACAACACAACCTAGCCCCAGCCAACCTTTCTAGTCCTATTGCACCTTACTGCCCTCTGCTCACTTTGCCAACAAGCTCAACTGGCCTTGTGGCTCTTCGTCATAAAGAGCTCTCTGTCTCCATCCCTATGCTTTTGAAGTAGTTGTCTCCCAAGTCTAGAATGCATGCTTTCCTCAGACCCGTCTTTTAGAATCCTTAATTTCCTTCATGGCTCAGCACAGACCCTCCTTTCGTGTCTGCTATGGATTCATTTCCCCTAACTCCAGAGGGATGTTACCGCACAACAATATTTTAAAACCTTGGCATATTTCACTCTCTATTATGATCCCCACAGTGGCTACTGAAGAGCTGTCTTTCTCCTTTGAGAATCCAGAAATAGTCATCCAATTGGACTATGACATAGTTATCCTGAAAGGAAGCAGTAAGCATGTAGTTGGGATTTAAGTAAAGAATACTGTGGTCAATGGGGTCCTCCCAAGCCCTGAATGAGATTACAGAATGTAAGGGGCAGGAAATAAAGATGACAAGGTGTTCAAGTATGGTTCCTTACAGTCTCTGAGTGGTGGCATTCATCATTGGTAAAATGCATGAAACCTTGAGCTGCTTGTATACAAAGTGACATCATTGTTGCTGATTATGAAAGGTAAAAAAAGGAAAAAGGAAAAAAGGAAAAAAAAATGAAAAGGCTTCATCCATTTGGACTTGGTTGGGTCAGTGTAAAAGAAGTGTTTATCCAACTTTGTTCCTTTTAGGGATTTCCTCAAATTGATGGATGTGTAGAGTGGCTAGCCATTGACTGGCAGGAGGACTAGCTATGCCCCTGGTTGTCCTTAAGAAGCATAAGTGAACCCTGTGAAGAATCAACTTTGGCAGAAATGAATGTGATAACAATAATACTAGAATTGATAGTGTGGAAGAACCTAGTTTTAGAGAGGGGTCATAAGTTCATAAGATCAAAGATTTAGAGCTGTTCGGGTTTCTAGAAGCCATCTGCCCTAATTCCTTCTTCCCAGATGCCCCTAGATACTCCATGCCTCTCTGTTCTTAGCCTCTAGACCTTCCATGGCCAATTTATGACCCGGACCATGCTACTCCTCTCCAGTCATCCACAGCTCTGGCTCTGGCCCTACTTACCCTCCCCTCCACCCCAAAGCAGAAACAGCAGCAGGAACCATAGCTTCAGGCCCATGGTAAGATCAGTGGGATCAGGGGAGAGCAGAACTGTCCTTGGGGTGACCACAGGGCAATCCACATGGCCCTCAGTGAGAAAGGAGCCTATTGAGAACAGAAGAGAGATACAGGAGCAGGAAGGTGAGGAAATAAAAGAGATAAGGATTCTCAGAAAATCAGCCAACCTGATTGTATCTATTCTTCCTTTCTGATAGGCCTCAGAGTAGGGGCCCCAAAGAGAACTTCCCAGCCTAATAGGAAGGAAGTCAGATGTAGAAATAGAAGACAGCATGGAGGACAGAAGTCAGAGAAGGAAGTGATCAGCACTTCCTCCTTGTCTAGTTCCTTGTGCTCAATGACCATTGACCTAGGGACTCCTTCCCTGGGGGAAATTGGAGCTTGAGGGTCTCAACACTAGACAAGAGGGTCCTTCTCTGACTCCCATGAACTCTCCATTCCTCAGCCCTGATTCCCTTAATAGCCAACTGCACCATCTTTCTCCCCTTGATATGTGCCTGTTACTCCCTCTTGCTCATGTGTCCCCACTAATCAATTCCTGTCCTTTGGTGAGAACCTCAATCTTCCTTCTTGGCTCTGCTTGGCATTCCTAGAGCCCCAAGTCTTATATCTTTATGATGATGACAGTAAATCACATTTCTTTGAAAAATACATTTTATTGATATCTTTTGTTTTTATCTTGGTTCAATTTCCCTTGTATCACTTCTCCTCCCAGAATGATTCCTTAGAACAATGGATTTTTTGGTGGGGTGGGCATGCAGAAAAAAGATGTGGTAGAGCAAAAAATATCTTTAAAATCAATCAATTCATTGAGAAAACCTGGCGATATAGTCACTGTTTCACAGCTGTGGGTCACTTCTGCCTTCAGAAGAGTAGGGGAAGATGTTTTTCTCTCATTATTCCTCTGAAGCCTTGCTTTACCTTGGAAATTAAACAACCATCATTTTTAATGACTTGGCTCAGGTTGATTTTTCCATGATGTTTTTTCAGTTACCCTACATAGTATGTCCCAATAGTCTTAGTGCAATTTTGGTTAACCAGTCAAAGAGCATTTATTAAGCTCCTACTCTGTGCCAGGTAGTGGACTAAGCACTGGGGATACAAAGAAAGGCAAATGACAATGCCTACCCTCAAGGAGATCCCAGTCTGAGAGCAGACAACATCTCAACATCTATGTACAAGCTACAGACAAGATAAGTGGGTACTAATCAGCAGAGGAAAGGAACTGGATTTTAGAAGGGTTGGGAAGGTTTCCTGTAGAAACCTTTCAGCTGGAGCTAGAAGGAAGCCAGAGAAACCAGGAGGTGGAGAGGAGGAGAGAGAGAGCATTCCAGGCATTGGCAATGACTATGCCCCTGGTTGGGGGATGGAATGCCATCTGTGAGGAGCTACAAAGAGTCTGGTTTCATTGTATCACATAGTATGGACGTGCATGTGTGGGGGTAGATCTTGGGGTGCTCTAAGGTATAAGATGGTGGGAATGGTGTGGGGGGTAGAATAGGGGAAGAGGTGGGAGAAGGTAATGAAGGGCTTTGAACACCAGAGGAGTTTGTATTTGATCCTGGAGATGACAGGGAGGAACTGGAGTTTACTGAGTAGGAGGTGATATGGTCAGAACTGTGCTTTAGGAGAATAGCTTTGATAGCTGAGTGGAGGATGAGCTGCAATGGGGAAAGATTAGAGGCACGGAGACCCACGAACAGGCTATTGAAACAGTCCAGATGTGAGGTGAGTAGGGGGTGCTACAGGGTGGGGGAAGAATCAGAGGAGAAAAGGGGGTGTGTGTGAGAGATGTTAGCAAGGTAAAATGGACAGGTCTTGGAAATAGATTAGATATGGAGGAGACAGAGAGAGAGAGAGAGACAGAGAGAGAGAGACAGAGAGACAGAGACAGAGAGAGACACAGAGAGAGAGAGAGACAGAGATAGAGACAGAGAGAGACACACAGAGAGAGAGAGAGACAGAGATAGAGACAGAGAGAGACAGATACAGAGACAGACAGACAGAGCCAGAGAGAGCCAGAGGCAGGCCAAGACAAATTCAGAGAGACAGAGACAGACTCAGAGAGACAGAGAGATAGAGACATATAGAGAGAAGATAGTGGCGATGACCTTGTCTGTCTTTCACCACAGAACCCTGTAATTTCTCCCCCTCTCCCAACACCTGACTTCTGCCAAATGACTTCTCCCATTTCTTTGGGTAAAATGGATGCTCATCCTCTGAGGAGCACCTCAATGGAAAAACATGGCTGACTCTAGGCTGGGTCTTTGGTGCCATCCTCAAGGATCAGATGAGATTAGGCCTCTCAGTTTCAGAAGCCAAGATAGGGAATGAAGAGTGTGAGCATTTATTAAGTTCCTGCTATGTGCCAGGTACTCTGCTAAGTGCTTTACAAATACCTCATTTAACCCTCACAAAGCCCTCAGAGATCCGTGTTATTATTATCCTTATGTTGCATTTGAGAAAACTGGAACAGGGGTGAAGGGACTTTGCTTAGGGTAAGCACAGCTAGGACTCTCTGAGGTCAGATCTGAATTCAGATCTCTCTGCCTCCAGGTCCACCACTTTATTCACTGTGCTACCTATCTGTCTCTAAGAAAACGGGGAGTCCAATAATCATCTCCCCATAGGGCCCCATCTCTCCCTCCCTATTTCAAGAGTCAGACACTTGGCGTGTCTCATCTGGGCTCTTTCTCTCCAGCCTTCCTCCCTCTGGGACACCTGGGCATCATGCTCACTCCCTCCCCACACTTACAGGCAGCCCTGAGCTGGACAGTTATCTCTGGACCACTCTGGACTCTGGGAATGTCGCCTGACAGGTGAGATTAGTGCCATGGTTATGCACATTGGGGGTGAGCAGGATATGTGAGGATTTAAGATCTTGGGAGACAAATCCCTGGGAGGAGAGAGCAGAGCCAGTCCAGAGGAAGTTGAGGGGCATCCCTTCTCTACAGGCTCCAGGAGCTATACAGGTCAGGGTCATTTGGCACCCAGATTCCAGAACGTCTGGAATAGGGATCTCTGGTTTCTGTGTCAGAGAAAAGTTGAATGAACCAAGTAGCAAGGGGAGGGGTCCCAACAGTGTGCACCCTCAGCTGATGGCCTTGGGGCTTTTCTTTGGAAGTCACAAGAAGTCTTTTCCTTGGCATCCCCTCCCATCCCCTAACTCTTTATCCTTTGGAATCCCCAGCCATTCCCAGGGCCTGGGTCTCTCATCCCACCTAAGGGCCCTGTTTCCTCGAGCAGAGGACCCACAGTGTGTTTACTCAGCTGATAGTCTCAGGGCTCTCCCTCCTACCTCACTGTCCCTTGATGTCTCTCATGAACACTCCTAGCTCTGATATCCACTGCTGTTTAAGGTCTCTGAGGTTCTCATCCTTGCTTAAAGTCATGTTTCTTTACAGAAAAGACTAAAATGAATCTTCCCAGACAAGAACTCTGAGACTGTCCTTCAAAATTCCCCAGCATCCCCTTCTCTGGCTCTCATCCTGGCCCTTACCAAAGGCTTCCCATCACTTCCAAACATTTCCCTGGAGCAGAACTCTCACTTTCCGCATGGACAGATAACATTTTATAAGAGTAACTGTATTTTAGATTTCCTTTTCCACACTAAATCCATAATTCCCATCATCTTATTTCTGGCCACCAACATTACTCAGGGAGCAGGTATGCATCTGCAGATCCCCAATGAGGAGGACCTATCTGGGCCCAGGATTGGATATTCCTTTGGGGATTACTGGTAGCCACCAGTTTATCTCAGGATGTGTGCTATATCTGTTTTGTTGGGGGTAGCAGAAGGAGCATGGAATAGAGACAGATGCCCCCCCAATCTGGTCACTGTCCCCTGGACGCGAATCACATACTCTGCATTTTGAAGAAGAGACCCTATGGAAAAGGGTGGGGGAGAGAGATGGAGACAGACAGAGACAAACAGAGACACAGAAGAAAATAGAGACAGAAAATAGAGGGAGAGAAAGAGATAAGAGAGAGGGGGGAGAGAGGGGGGCACCCTTAGCTTTGGCTCTGGCCCCCTTCCCCTTCCAGAGCAGAGACAACAGTAGCAATCATAAGTTCATTGTGAAATCCAGGGGTCATGAGAGAGCTGTCTCGTGGGTTTGCCTCAGACCTGGTCATACAGCTGCCTGGGAGGAAGGAACCCATGCAGAGGAGAAGAGACCAATAGAAACAAAAGGTGTGGGAAGGAGCTGAGAGAGGGTTTTCCAGCAATCTTGGTCCCACTAACCTTTCCCTTCCCGTGCACTGCAGAGAAAAAACTAACCCAAGGTGAAGAAGTCAGGCATGCGGCTGAAGGAAGCTGGGCTGAGGGATGACATGCAAAAGCGACCAGCACTTCCTCCTTCGTTGACTCCATGAGCTCTCATTGCCCCAGCCCTCCTCTAACTTGATCTGATCTACCATCTTTGCTTTCTGACACATCCTTATTGTCCACTACTTCACCAATGATGCTCTTAGTCAGTTCATGTCCATCCATGAGGTTCTCAATCCTCCTCTCAAAGCTTTGCCCTCTTCCCTTTATGATAATGGCTGCAACTCACATTTGTGTAGCATTTTGATATCTTCAAAACATGTTCATGCCTTGTAGGTATAGTCTATGCAAGTATGGAAGATCCTGATCCCAACTTCCTTTCCTTCTGATGAGTCAGATCCTCAGATTTTGGCCATGTCTTTCCCTCAGGGTTCTGAGCATACAACTAAGGAGTTAGCGGTGATTTTCTAGTGCCATCAACTCGAGCCATTACCAGTGTGCTTTGCCCCTAGATTATCAATTCAAAATAGAGTCAGTCTTAAGTAGCTTTTAGAAACCTTCCCTTCCCTTTCCCTCCCCTCCCCTCCCCTCCCCTCCCTTCCCCTCTCCTCCCCTCCCCTTCCCTCCCCTCCCTTCCCCTCTCCTCCCCTCCCCTCTCCTCCTCTGCCCTTCCCTTCCCTTCCCTCCCCTCCCTTCCCCTCTCCTCCCCTCCCCTCTCCTCCTCTGCCCTTCCCTTCCCTTCCCTTCCCTTCCCTTCCCTTCCCTTCCCTTCCCTTCCCTTCCCTTCCCTTCCCTTCCCTTCCCTTCCCTTCCCTTCCCTTCCCTTCCCTTCCCTTCCCTTCCCTTCCATTCCATTCTTTTTTCCCTTTTCTTGCTCAGCATGTGTCTTAATAATACAATTATTTAAAAATTAAAATGGTGTCTACTTTAAATCCTGTGCTCTTCACACAATTGAAAAATTAATACTCCTCATTCCTTCCCAATAGCAGCACTAGCTAATCAAGGCAGTCCATTAAGTGACAAGATGGTACAGGGTATTTTCACCATCCCTCTTTGGCAGTGTGGTTTAGTACCTCAACACCAATGCACAACAATACATTTTTTATTGAAATAAATATAGTCTATCATGTGGCACATAAATATTGTAGTGGAAATAGGTGTTTTGTGACATGAGGTGAATTCTGTAACTGATATGTGAAATAGTTTTAATTTTCTATGGAAACTTACTGGCTGGTTTGCTGAATACTCTACCCCCTACACCTCATGCTTGCCCCTCCTTGACTAAGTAGCTTGATAAAAGATCTTCTCCTGCCCTGTTTCTTGGCATAAGGCCAAGAGACTAAGATGACCAAGTTTAGAACACTGGGTTGGATTTCACTTACCCTTCACCTGGGAGATAGGCCCCACCACTTGAAACAGCCAAAGTCAAAATATTGGGCAAGCCTTCACTTTCCCTGCACTGGCAGACAGGCCCCTTGTCTGAGATGCCCAGGATCAGTACATTGGAAGAGCTGTACTGGGAGAGAGACTCTCCACCTAAGATGATGAAGGTCAGAACATTGGAAGGGCTTCTGCTTATCCTGCACTGGGAGATATTGCCTGACTAAACCACTGTGCAGAGAGGGAGAGAGTATCCTTGAATGGCTCTATAAAAAATTCACTCAAATCTCTAGTCAATGGCACAATCAATGCCAGTCCCTTGATGGCATGGTGGTTTCCTACCTTCAGTTGATGCCTGGAGATCAGCTCTTCCTTCCCACAGGTATTACCTAATTCCTTGAATGAAACACTCCCCCTCCCCCACTATTCTCTCTCTCTCCCCTTCCATATTCCTTCTTATGGGTTTTTCTGCTAATTCTGTGAACCTGTAGACCTTATTTATATCCACCATTGACCTCTGGTAGTGGTAAGTATCAATGAACTGCTAATAAAGCCTACGGTAATGCCCTTAGAGTCTTCATTTCCTGTTAGAATCTAACTGAACCAGCTGGAAAGGGAAAGAGCTGAGCTAAGCCACCAGTATCTCCCCTTACCTCATAATGACTAAAGGTAACATTGTTTTCTGCACAGGATAGGCAGCCTCACAAGCCCCCTCTGTTTTTCCTGAAGAAAGCAAAGGCTTGAACCTCATGCTTCAGCGATAGAGGAATCCTACCTTCTGAAATTTATAAATAGCTGACCAAGGTTGGTACATCTTCAAAGGTTGGACTTCCTGCCTTCACCAAGGGGACCAAAGGCTGAGAGTTCAAACCCTGTGCTTCAGTGACAGAGAATTCCATTCCTATCATGTCTCATAGATCCATGAGCCTCTGGCCATGTCTGGGAACAGAACTCTTGGGTCCAATGCCTGTGGCCAGATGGAAGGGAATTCCTTTCCTATTTATGTGGGAGCCAGAGTGTGAGAACATGACCTATGACTCCACTGTTAATATAAACTACCTTGAATGAATGTAAACAGCAACAGAAGAACTTGGATGTGACCCTGGGCTATCCTTGGCACTACACTTTCTTTGTTCCATTTCTATGTAATATCTGACCTGGCCTAAGGCTCATATGGAGAGGCAAGGATCAGTCCTCCTGGCAAAAAGGACTAGTCTTGTGAGGAAATTCTCCCAACTAGCCCAGTAAATCCTAATAAATTTACATATGTTCTCACACTGGTCTGGACTGCCCTTCTTTCTTTGCTATCTTTGCATTTGTCTTGGGGGGTCTGCCACCCTACAATTGACATAATCAGGGCAGAACAGATCTTGCATCCTTACAATTGGAATAATTGGTAGGATCTGAGTCCTTACATCCTATCGTGGGCAAAGAGAGACTTGCATGCATATTAACACAAATATCTTTTGTTTTTGTTTTTATTAATCTATCTTTCCAACTACCCCTTTCCACACTGAGGAAATTAAAAGGAAATTAAATTAAATTTAAAAAGAAAACTTGAAAACTTAATATCTCAACATATAGCTGTATAATCTGGCAAAACAAATCCCCATGGTGCCCATGTTCCATCTCTCTCTCTCTCTCTCTCCCCCTCTATTTCATTATCTCTGTTGTTACCACTGTACTAATTGTTCTAATTCTACACACTTTCTTTTGATGATTTCAAAAAGGTCTTTCCAGTTCTACCTGAATTTGTCATCATTTCATAATTTCTTATGACAACAATATTCTGTTATATTTGTTTATCACAATTTGTTTAGCCATTCCCTATCAGGAGATTACACCCTTACTTTTCAGTTTTGGCTACTAGGAAAAGATTTGCTGTGAATATTTTCATATATATAGCTCACTTTTTATGTTTTTTTTTTATTTCTTTGGAATATAGGATTCATAGTGGTATAGCTGGGTCAAAGGCCCAGGGGAGTTGGTTACTTTCTGGGTAGAATTCTAAATTGCTTTTCAGAATTTACAGAGCCACCAAGACTCCTCTAGTGAAACTTTTTTTTACCATACCTCCTCCAACATTTGTCATTTTCCTCTTTTGTCCTCATTGCCAGTCCAATGGGTGTGAAGTAGAATCTCCAAGTTGCATTAATTTCAATTTCTCTAATTATTAATGCTTTAGAGAACCTTTTTATATAGTTAGTGATGGTTTGAATTTCTTCCTTTAAAAGCTGACTGTCCATAATAATCTGGCCCTTCATCTGTTGGGGGCATGGTTAATATTCTTAAAATTTTGAATTCATGGTTGGGAGCCAAGATGGTGGAGTACAAGGAAAGTCCCAGCAGAACTATCTCAACATTTCCCTCCAAACAACTTTAAAATACTATCTCAGATGGAATCCTGGGGTGGAATAACCCATAAAAAGGTCAGGGTGAGATATTTTTCCAACCCAAGACAACTTTGGAGGGTGGAAGGAGAGGTCTGTGAAATTGACTGGCTGGGAGTGTGGAGGCCCACCAACTGTGGGTCTTCATTAATGCTGCTGTGACAGCAATAGCAGCAGCAATATGGAGAGGTCTCACCACTCAGAGATGGCAGAGGGATAGCACTTCTGGTCAGAATGAGATTTCAGAGGACCCCCATATGTACACTGAAGGCAGGAATGGATGCTGTTTGGAAACTCTATTTTCTGTTGCCTAGTTCTGGGTTTCTGTTGCAGGGTGGAGATGAATGCTTGTGGTGACTACTTTCCT
This sequence comes from Trichosurus vulpecula, assembly GCF_011100635.1. Taxonomy (NCBI): domain Eukaryota; kingdom Metazoa; phylum Chordata; class Mammalia; order Diprotodontia; family Phalangeridae; genus Trichosurus; species Trichosurus vulpecula. The sequence goes on from NC_050574.1 coordinate 42,918,061, forward strand.
AGTCTGTGTTGTAGTCCCTACCTAGGAAAGGCTCCAGCTCCCTTGTGACCACAAGTGATAGCACTCCTCTCACTCTAAAATTGTGACAAGAAACTAGGGCCCCTGTTCCTTCTCCACCACAAGTGTTCATCTCCATACCATATCATCTTGGAAGCATTGAAAATTTACAGACCTCCAGAACTATCTATGAAACAGCAAGGAAGAAAAAAACCCTGAAGCTTAGATCAGTGACCCCTCTTCCTCCAGAGGTGAGCAGAGCCTCACAGACATAACTCAGAAGAAGACAACTATGTGAAAATATCTACAAGCAACGACTCAAAGAAAAAAAAATGCAGGTTGGTTACAAGACTAAGAAGACTCTCTAGAACAACTAAAAAAGAGCCACAAATAAATTTAAAAATCAAATAAGAGTGGTGGAGGAAAAATTGGGGAAAAGTGAGAGCAATGAAAGAAAACTATGAAAAGAGAATTAGTAGATTGCTAAAACATAAGCATAAAAACACTGAAGAAAATAAGCCCTTAAAAACAGAATTTTCCAAATGGTAAAAGGAGTACAAAACCTCATTGAAGAAAATAATTCCTTAAAAATTAAAATTGGTCAGGTGGAAGTTAATGACTTCATAAAGACATCAAGAACACTACAATAAAGTAAAAGGATAAAAAACAGAAGAATATGTGCAATATCTCATCAGAAAAAATCTAACCTGGAAATTAGATTGAGGAGAGATACTTTAAGAATTATCAGACTATCTGAAATTATATTTCAAGAAATTATAAAGGAAAACTACCCAGAGATCTTAGAATCAGAAGGCAAAACAGATACTAAAACAATCCACCTAACTCTTTTTGAAAGAGACTTCCAAAATGAAAACTTCTAGGAATATCATAACCAAATTTCAGAGTTCCCAAGTGGAGAAGCAAATGCTGAAATCAAACAGAAAGAAACCATTCTAATACTGTGGAGCTAAAGCCAAGATCACTCAAGATCTAGCAGTTACTACAACAAAGGAGAAGAGTGCTTGGAATATATAATGGAAGGCAAAAACTAGGATTACAGAAAAGTCAAGTGTCAACCTTCAGGGGAAAATATATATTTAATTAAATAGAGGACTTGAAAGCCTTCCTGATGAAAAGACCAGAGCTGAATAGAAACTTTGACATTTAAACACAAGATTCAGGAGAGGGATAAAAACACAAATGTGACTGAGAAATCATGAAGAACTTAATAAGGTTAAACAGTTTATATTCCCAAATGGGAAGATGATACATGTAACCCTGAAGAACTTCCTAATAAAAAGACCAGAACTGAACAGAAATTTTGACATTTAAACACAAGAATCAAGACAGAGGTAAAAACACAAATGTGACTGAGAAATCATGAGGAACTTAATAAAGTGAAACAGTTTATATTCCCAAATGGGAAGGTAATACATGTAAACCTGAAGAACTTCATTATCATTAGGTCTGTTAGAAGGAGTCTACTTAAACAAAGGGTATGAGTGTAAGCTTTTCTTGTTGATGTGATCTTAAAATAAAAATGGAAAGATGAGAAAGAGGAATGTAGTGGGAGAAGGGGAGAGGGAGAGGAAGAATGGGGCAAATTATCTCACATAAAAGAGAAATACAAGTAAGAGCTTTTACAATGGAGGGAAAAATTGGAGGGAGGAATCAGGCAATACTAGAACCTCAATTTCATCTGAATTGGTTCAGAGAAGTAAAATGTATATATACACACACACACACTTAGTTGGGTGTAGTAATCCCCATCTTACCCAACAGAAAAGTAGAAGGGGAAGAAGCTAAGACAGGGTTGGGGTGGGGTGATAAGAGAAAGGGCAGATTAAGAAAGGCAGTGGTCAGAAGAAAAAACAGACTTTTGAGGAGGAACAGGGTAAAAAGAGGAGGCGAGAGAGAAGGGATAAACAGAAGAAAATAGGATAGTGGGAAATATATCATAACTGTGAATGGGAATGGGATGAACTCACTCATAAAATGGAAGTGGATAGTAGAATGGGTTAGAAACCCAAATCCAACAATAACAATATATTGTTTAGAAGAAACACACTTGAAATAGAAAGACATACACAAAGTTAAAATAAGGGTCTGGGGCAAAATCTATTATGCTTCCACTGAAGTAAAAAAGTCAGGGGTAGCAATCCTGATCTCAGACAAAGCAAAAGTAAAAGTAGAGCCAATTAAAAGAGATAATCAGGGAAACCATACCTTGCTAAATGGTACTATAGACAATGAAGTAATATAAATACTAAATACATATGTACCAAATGACATAGCATCTAAATTCTTAAAGGAAAAGTTAAATGAATTACAGGAGAGAATAGATAATAAACTTATACTAGTGAGGGAACCTCAATTTACCTCCTTTAAGACCTAGGTAAATCTTGTGGAGCTGAGTCTTGTAAACCAAAAATAAAAAAAAATCTAAAAAATTAAAAAAGAATGCAATTTTAATAAAAAAGACAGACAAAAAGATCTAGATAAATCTAACCATAAAATGAAAAAGAAAGAAGCTCAGAAGATGAATAGAATTTTAGGAAAATTAGGCATGATAGACCTCTGGGTAAAACTGAATGGAGATAGAAAGGAACATACCTTTTTATCAGCTGTACATGGTAACTTCACAAAAATTAACCATGTATTAGGGCATAAAAAACTCACAAACAAATGCAGAAAAGCAAAAAATATTAAATCATCCTTTTTGGACCATAATGCAATAGAAATTACATTGAATTAAAGGGCCTTGGAAGCTAAGATAAAAAATTAATTGGAAACAAAATAATCTAATCCTAAAGAATGAGTGGGTCAAAGAATAAATCATAGGAACAATCACTAATTTCTTAAGGATAATGACAATAATGAGACAATATACTAAAATGAGATGTAGCCAAAGCAGCAGTTAGGGGAAAATTTATATGTTTAAATGCTTATATCAACAAAAGAAAGAACAGACCAACAAGTTTGACACACACATTTTTTTAAAAATCTAGAAAAATATTTAAAATTCTTAAGTAAGTGTCAAATTAGAAATCCTGAAAATCAAAGGAGAGATTAATAAAGTGAAAGTAAAAAAACCATTGAAACTTATTAATAAAGCTAGGAGTTAGTTTTATGAAAAAAAAACCTAGTACAATAGATAAATCATTGGCTAACTTGGTTAAAAAAGAAGAAAATCAAATTACCAGTCTCAAAAATGAAAAGAGTAAATGTGCTATCAATGAAGGTGAAATTAAAGCAAATATTAGGAGCTATTTTGCCCAACTTTATACCAATAAAATAGACAATCTAAATAAGATGGATGAATAGATACAAAACATAAATTACCCAGATTAATAAAAATGGAAATAGAACACTTAAATGGCTGTCTTAGAAAAAGAAATTCAACAAGCCATAAGTTTTTTATGAGCTCCTTAAGAAAAGGTCCCCAGGATGTGATGGATGTAGAAGCAAATACTACCAAACACTTGAAGAAAAACTAATTCAATATTACATACACTATTTGGAAAGATGTCAACTATGAACACTATTATTCAGTATTGTACTAGAAATGCTAGCTACAGCAATAAGAAAAGAACAATAAATTGAAAGATTAAGCATATGCAACAAGAAAGCAAAAGCACCACTTTTTGCACATGATAAAAAGATATATTTAAAGAACCTGGGAATGTAAACTAAAAAGCTAGTTGAAACAATAACTTCAGCAAAGTTGCAGTCTATAAAATAAACCCACATAAATCATCAGCATTTCCATATATTACCAACAAAACCCAGCAGGAAGAGATAGAAAGAGAAATTCCACTTAAAATAACTGTAGACAGTAAATATTTGGGAGTCAACTTGCCAAGAAATACATAGAAACAATATGAACACAATTACAAAACACTTTTCTCCAAATAAAGATGGATCTAAACAATTGAAGCGATATCAATTGCTCATGAATAAGCTGGGCTAATAAAACAAAAATTACAATTCTACCTAAATTGCTTACTCAATGCGGTACAAATCAAACGACCAAAAATCATTTTAGAGAGCTAGAAAAAATAAAAACATAATTCATCTGGGAGAGCAAAATGTCAAGAATATCGAGGGAGTCAATGAAATAAAAAAGTGAAGGAAGGAGGCCTAACAGTAACAAATTTCAAACTATATTACAAAGCAGTAATCTTCAAAACAACCTAGGACTAGCTAAGAAGTAGAATGATGGCCCAGTGGAATAGACAAAGTACACAATTTGCAGAAGTGAATTACCCCAGTAACCCAATGTTTGATTAACCCAAAGATCCAAGCTTTGGGGACAAGAACTCATTATTCAGCAAAAATTGCTGGAAAAACTGGATAACGGTCTGATAGAAACTAGGTATAGACCAACTATATATAAGTATATAGACCATATCTCAGACCGTATAGCAAGATAAGCTCAAAATGGGTGCATGTTTTAGACATAAAGAGTGATACCATGGCGCTCGCTCTGCAGCAGCTCTGGGAGCGGCGGCGCTGTGTTCCCGGCCCGGCCCGGCCCGGTCCCCCTCACGCCGCGGCCCGGTCCGGCTCCGACTGCGCTAGTGATATTATTACTGACCCCTCAGTGAAACTTGGAAGTGCAGAGACCAAGTATCAGAGAAGATGGATAATGGAGACTGGGCCTATATGATGACTGATTCAGTCCCACTAAATGTCGGGGGTCCCTTGTACACGACCTCCCTAACCACGCCGCCGAGGTGCCCCGACTCCATGCTGTGAGCCACGTTTGGGCGGGGGGCTTCCCCACAGCAGAGCCTCTCAGGGCAACTTTTTCATTGGTCGAGACCAACCCCTTTTCCGATACGTCCTTAACTTCTTAAAGACTTCAGAACTGACTTTGCCTTTGGACTTTAAGGAGTTTGATCTGATTCGGAAAGAAGCTGACTTGTACCAGATTGAGCCCTTGATTCAGTGGCTCAACGACCCGAAGGCCCTGTATCCCATATATACTTTTGCAGAGGTCGTCGAGCTGTCCAGCACTCCGAAGCTCCCAAGTATTCCAACCCTGTGGCGCGATCATCACCATCACGCAGCTGACCATCACCACCAAGGTCTACCCTGTGCTGGAGGGCATCTCCAACTACTTCACCAAGTGGAACATGCACATGATGTACAACAGGGACTGCCAAGTGTCCTTCACGTTTCGTCCTTGCGATGACCACCAAGAAGTCTCTCTGCCCATCCATTTCATGGAGTACATTACAAAGCAAGGCTTCATGATCCACAACATTGCATCACATGAGCAAGCGGGCCAACGAGAACACAGTGGAGCACAACTGGACTTTTTGTCGCTTGGCCCGCAAGACAGATGACTGACACATGACCTCAGGAGAAACTGGTGGACACTGGCTCACAGACGAAAGGTTAAAAAAAAAACACCCCAGTGGGCTTAAAAAATCTGTATTTATTTAAAGGATGTGAGGACTGGAAAAGAAATTTGTGCTTATCAAAACTTCTCCCCTCTCCCCTCCTCCTCTTTTGTCCCATTCACACTGAGTATGCATGTGCCTGTTCAAATTTCTCAAGATATTTTTTTAATAAAAAGAATTCTAAAAATCATTATGGTCTACAATCTGCCTGTTAACAGAACTTCTATTACAATGCTAAAATTATTACTGTTCAAATGGTTGCTAATGCAACTACAAGGCTAAAAATACTGGAAACCGAAGAATGAGCAGGTTCTTCTGACACCTTTGAGAAAATCAAAACTTGATGAGGGACCTAGTTTCCAGGCCAATAAACAGTGTTGGGGTATGAAAGGAAGCCCTGCTCCAATCAGTTTAAAGTACTTGCTAAGTCCTGCTTTTTCTAGCTAGGGCAACGGTTTTTTCTATGCATATAAATCAAGCAACCAAATATCTGTAGCCATGGAAATGTCAGACTAGAAATATTTATGTTGTATTTTGAACACAAAATGTCCCATGGCAGAAGTCTTACTTTTTATGCCTGGTGCAATATTATTTCCAAGTGTACTACCTGCCCAAAAGAAGCTAATATAAAAGTGAAATATGGAAAAAATGAGTAATATCATAAGCAAATTGAGGGAGCATGGAAAACTTTGTCAGATTTATTGATAAGAGAAAAATTTATAGTGAAATGAGAGATAGAAGGGATCATAGAAGGTAAAATGGGTAATTGTTGGGGGCGCTCTGGACCTGGGCCCCCCCCAGAGGGTAGTGAGATGCCAGGGAGTCTGGACCTGCTGACGGGGCGGTGCCTGTGTGGCTTCCACCACGTCAGTACCGGGGCGGCTCTTACTGGAGGAGCTCCACCCTCGGGGAGGAACTGGGGAGGAGCCAACCCGAAACACCCAATATAAGGCGCTCCCCAGAGAGGGTCAGTGGGATTTGTGGGACTTCTGGTACGCCACTGCAATAAAGCTGCTTGTCCGAGTCCGGTGTACTGCCTGGTGATTTCTCCTCTCGCATCCCCCGAGAGGAGCCGGAGACATCCGAAGACCCGAGGGCAGGGTGAGTGGTAGGCGGTAGTCGGGGAGCACGGGGTGCCAAAGTGGGGCACATCCCGTTCGGCCGCCGACAGGTAATGGTTACACAAAATTAAAAAAATTAATAAGCAAAACAAATGCAGCAAAAATTATAAGAAAACTACAAAACTGGAAAAAATGTTTACAGCAAGTTTCTCTGATGAAGGCCTCATTTCTCAAATATATAAGGAACTGAATCAAATTTATAAAAATGAGATCCATTCCCCAACTGACAAATTGCCAAAGGATATGAACAGGCAGTTTTCAGAGGAATAAAAGCTACCAATGATCATATGAAAATGCTCTACATCAGTAGAGAAATGCAAATTAAAAGAACCCTAAGGTACTACCTCACACCTATCAGATTGACTAACATGACAGAAAAGGAAAATTTCAAATGCTAGAGAGAATGTGGAAAATAGGTATACTAATGTACTGTTGGTGGAACTGTGAGCTGGTCAAATTGTTCTGGAGAACAATTTGGAACCATGCCCAAAAAAAGGCTATAAAACTGTTTATACCCTTTGACCCAGCAATGTTACCAGTGTGTCTCTATCCCAAAGAAATCGAAGAAAAAGGAAAAGGACCCATATATACAAAACTATTTATTTGTTCAGTCATTTTTCAGTCATGTCTGATTCTTCACAACCCCAGTTGGGGTTTTCTTGGCAAAGATACTGTAATGCTTTGCCATTTCCTTCTCTGGCTCACTTTACAGATGAGGAAACTGAGGTAAATAGGATAAATGACTTCCCAAGGGTCACACAGCTAGTAGTTTTCTGAGGCTGGATTTGAACTCAGGTTTTCCTGACTCCAGGCCTGGTACTCTATTCCTTGCACCCACCTAGCACCCCAAACTATTTCTAGCAGCTCTTTTTGTGGTGGCAAAGAATTGCAAATCAAGGGGATGCCCATCAATTGGGGAATGGCTGAACAAGCTATGGTATACGATTGGGAAGAAATATTATTGTGCTTTAAGAAATGATAAGAAGGATGGTTGGAGAAAAAACTGGGAAGACTTATATGAACTGATGCAAAATGAAATGAACAGAACCAGGAGACCATCGTACACAGTAACAGAAATATTATAGTGATGATAAACTATGAAAGACTTAGATACTCTGAGCAACAGTGTTCCATGACAATTCCGAATGAAAAAATGCCATCCACCTACAAGGAGAGAACTGATGAAGTCTGAGTGCAGATTGAAGCATATTTTCCCCCACTTTCTTTATTTTTCTTGCTTTCCCCCCCCACATAGCAAATATGGAAATATATTTTGCATGATTTCACATGTATAATGGGTATCATATTGCTTGCCTTCTCAATAGGTGGGTGAGGGGCTAGAGGGAGAGAGAGAATTTGGAAATCCAAATTAAAAAAATTAAAAAACTTTGAATTAGCTCTTTATATATCCTGGATATGAGACCTTTATCAGAGTAACTTATTGCAAAGATTTTCCCCAGTTACCTGTTTCCATTCTGATTTTTTACTAAATTAATTTTGTTTATATGAAACTTTAAAATTTTTATATAATCAAGATTTTCTACTTTATTTTTGTGAGACCATAGGAATGAGAGTTCTTATGTATAGATCCAGAGGATAATTTCCACCTTGTTCCTTTAATTTGCTTATGGTGTGACCTTCTGTGCTTAGATCATTTATCCATTTGGAACTTATCTTGGTGTAGACCAAAGACTTTCTAAGATCAGGAATTAATTTTTCTCCCATCAGCTTAAAAGGTCCACAAAGGAGCATAGATGAGAAGAGTTCTGTCTTTTCAATTATCTATATTTCTATGGTTTCCAACACATTGATATGGATTGTTGGATGGTCAGCTCAATAGCCTCCCAGGAATCTTCATTCTAACACAAGGAAAGCCCTTTTTTGAGTTCTAGTTACAGATTATTTTTAAAATTTCTTTTTACTATTGCATTTTATGGCCAGTATTGCAAATTTCCTTCCCATCTCTGACATTGTCTGTTCTAAGGGCCCTCTCAGCTCTGACATTCCCTTTTCTAAGGGCCCTCCCCTCTCTGACATTCCCTGTTCTAAGGCCCCTCCTAGCTCAGTTGTTCCATGTTTTGGCTATGATGATACCTGCTTGGTACTACTGAGATCAACCAACCCAGCAGGTTGTAAAAGCTCACTTTACTCATTTGGCCACGTTCCCCAGAGGAAATACCTCTTCTTTCATCAAAGATCTCATCCTTTTTCTCTTCTCTGTGGATAAAAGTTCTCATGAAGCCCACAGGCTGCAGCCTTTTCCCAGGGACACTTCTGGTATTCTGCTCCAGCTCTGGACCTCCCCATCTCTGCTTTCCTCAGTTCAAGGTGCTAAATTCTATTTCTACTCTGGCATTCTATGCTCTAAATCTGTCCCATTTAAAACATTTGTCCACAGAGACCTCTAAGTTACCATGGTCTGTTGCCTGAAAGCCAACGTGGAAGGGTTACAGACATTTGTGAATGGTAGCATGGTACTTGACAAAAGCAGTGGGTTTGGAGTCAGCATAATGGGATCTGACTCCTAGCTCTGCCACTCAGTAGCTGTGTGACTCCATGAAAATGACTTGATCTCTCTGGGCCTTAGTTTCTTCATCAATAAAATGAAAGAATTGGACTAGATCAGGAGTTCTTCACCTTTGTATGTGTTTTTATGTGTGATGAATTCCTTTGGCAGGCAGTCTGGGGAAGTCTATGGACTCTTCAGAATTAAAATACAAGATGTATGATTACTAAGGAAACTGATTTTATGGAAATATATAATTTTTCCCACTCAAATTCATGAACCCTTTGAAGTCCATCCATGGAAGCCTTGGTGGGAAGGGGTCTGTGGCCCTTTATCCTTGTTCCTCTAAAGTATCTTAGGTGATCTTTAAGGATTTCTCCAGCTCTAAATGCTATTCAATAGAATTTAATTCTACAAATGTGTACTAAGCATGTCCTATGTGTTGAGGCAATAAACACAACAATGAGGGAGTCCCTGCCCTCAGAGAGGTTATATTTTATTTGGTAGATATCACAATGCAAGTAAGCAAAAGATGTGTACAAAACAACACAAAATAATTACTGGAGGCAGAAAATGCCAATAACTGGGATGAGGGGCCTCAGGAAGTGTCTCATGTAGGATATGTCCCCTGAGCTGTGCTCTGAAGGAAGCTTGATTCTTTGTGATGAAAGTGAAGCAGGATGGTGTTCCTGATAGATGGGACCACTTATACAAAAGCAAAGAGGTAGGAGAAGAGCCATCAGGCCCATTTGTCTGGAATGAGAAGGGCATGAATTAGGATGACATGAAACAAGACTGGAAAGTTTAGGGGAGACCAGATTGGCAGACATTCAAAATCAGAGTGAAGATTTTTTTTCTAGTAGTGATAGGGAGTCACTGAAGAGTTTTGGGTAGTGGAGTGACAAAGCAGATCCATTTTTTTCAGACGCAATTTGGTAGTGGTGGGTTGGAAGAGAGGCAGAGGGAGGGTAGAGACCAAGTAGGGTGCTATATAGTCCAAGTATCAATGGATGAGAGACTGAATGAGGCTAGAGGCTGCGTGTGAATGGAGAGAAGGGGCCAGACTTGAGTCGAGTAGGGTAGATAGCCAGACTTAGCACCTTATTGGATGCGGGCGAGGGGAGAGAAAAGCGGAGTCATTGATAATGCTAAGGTTTGGGACCTAGTTGGTGCTGCCCTTAAGAGAACTAGGGAAGTTTAGGAGAAGGGGGAATATAATGAGTTCTGATTCAACAAGCTGAATTGGAAGTCTTGAGGGGCATTCAAGTGGAGATGCCCATCAGGAAGTTGATCATGTGGGACTGGAATTCAGAAGAGAGTATAGGGTTGGCTGTGTGTGTGACCTATAGCCAGAGACTTCTGGCTCTGACTTCTATGCTTTGGGTCTCTCATTAAATCTTGTTCATCTAATCACCATATAAGCTTTCACCAGACAATGCCCCATCCCATTTCTGTTTCCCCCACAGTGACTAAGATCAATATATTTCTGTTGATGGATTCATCCTGACAGAATCTTCTCTCTCCAAGCAGTGCTCCAGATTCTCCCTAATCCCAAGTAGTCCCCACCCTCCTTGCTCTCGTCTCTTATTGGAACTTGAGCTCCGAATACTCAGTGTGAGTGTCTTCAGGCTTGGGAATCTCTTGGGGCTTCTGGGCTTGGAAAGAGATGGAGGCATATTGTACTTGGTCCTCTTCTTCCTGTGAGCAAGAGCCCAGCACAGGTGAGGGAGGGTGCTCTGAGGGGCCTTGCTTCCCAGAATTCTCAGGTTCAGCCTATCAGACATAAAAAGATCTATGGGGTCTTTGAGGTGGAGAGTATCTACAGGAATTCAGAAGGGGAAAAAACAAAGTGGTCTCTAAGGGCCTTCCCAATTCTGCCATTCTCTATTTTTGTTACCTTTCTCCACTGACAGTCTAGGTTTCAAGGACCTTTCCAGTTCTTCCATTCCCCATTCTATCTTCTACATGACTCCTTAGTTCTGACACCAGGTCCTCTGTGTTCCGAGATTTCATCTTTTTGGGGGCACTCTAAGTCCTCCGTCCTAAGGTCCATTTCGGCTCTAATATCTGTGTTCTATTTTCTAAGAGTCCTTGAAGTTTTGACATTATGTGTTCAACATTCTAAGATGTATTTCAATGCTAATGTGCCACATTCTATGTTGTATGGGACCTCCTTCTCTGATATTCTACATTCTATGTTCTAAGACATTCTATGTTCTAAGTGTCCTTCTAGAGGCAAAACCTTCAGTTCTAGGTTTTAAGGTCCATTCTAGGTCTGCCTTCCTTACTTCTATCTTTCTCATTACAGGAGGTCTTTGAGAGGAGACTGGAAGATTTTGCTTTGGGGGAATTCTGCTCAGGCCTGGTTGGAACCGAGTTCCCTCTGAGATCTCTTACATATGAGTTTCTATGAGCCTCCCATAGGGAGATTTCTTGGGTTGGAAGAAGTGAAGGCTAAGATGTGGCTTGTTTGCATATGGCAAAGCTCAAGGTTGGAGTCTGACTCTTAATCAGGAACCAGGCAGTAGGGGAAGTGAAGAGGAAGAAAGGGAATAAGCTAGGAAGGAAGCTAGGAAGAAAGGGAACAAGCTTCCTTCCTTCCTTCCTTCCTTCCTTCCTTCCTTCCTTCCTTCCTTCCTTCCTTCCTTCCTTCCATAAGTGACTTACCCAGGATCACACAGCTAATAAATACTCATGCCTGGATATGAACTCAGGTGCTTCTGACTCCAGGGCCAGAGCTCTATCAACTGGATCACCTAGCTGCCCTGTGAGTAAGCGTTTACATGCCATACACCATGAGGTCAGTGCTATCATTATGTCCAATTTTATATTTGAGGAAACTGAGGCATGCAGGGTTAATTTACTTTCCCAGGGTCACACAGCTAGTAAGTATCTGAGGCTGGATTTGAATTCAGGGCTTCCTGACTCCAGGCCCAGTGCCCTATCCACTGAGCCACTAGCACTATGATAACACAGCCATTTCCTCAGGGAGGATTAGAGACCAAAGGTAACTCTCAAGACCTCTGATGAGACAAAACCTAAGGCTGGGTAGACAATGGAGAAAGGGAGGTGCTGGTAAATGTTTAACAACCAGCTCTTCAGGGAAAGAGGAGAGGCAGAGGGAGGGTAGACTCTAAATTCTAATCTGCATTATTAAAATTTCTGCATTACTATCTTGTTTTTGGAGGAGGGAAGGCAGGTCAATTGGCATTAAGTGACTCACCCAAGGTCACGCAGTTAGTAAGTGTGTCAAGTGTCTGAGGTTGGATTTGAACTCAGGTCCTCCTGACTCCAGGGCCAGTGCTCTACTCAGTATGCCACCTAGCTGCCCCTCTATTACTATCTTAAGTCCAGACAATTAACACAATCATAAATCAAATTCCAATTTGTCATACTTGCCGATTTCTGAGGTATAAATGGTCCCACTTCAAATTTGCCCACCGGTTCCCAGGAGCTGGCCCCACACTGCTGCGTGGGATTACCCAAGAGTCTAGCTTCATCGGAGTCAAACCTATGCCTCATTGCTTGCTCATTTTTATGATTTTGGACTTTGTTGCTTCTTGGGGTAGGGAATTGTCTTCTTGGCAGTGTATTGGGCATACGTTGGACACTGAATAAAGGCTAGTTGAATAAATGAGTAAATAACTGGCCCACTTCCTCAGTCAATGAGTATAGCGGACTTGGAGTCAGATGTTATGGCTCCAAACTCCAGCTGGGCTTACTGACACCAGGCGTGACTTTAGACTTATTGTATTTTACTATTCTGAACTTGGTTTCCTCATCTGCAAATGGAAAAAGCTGGCCTAGACTGAGGTTTCTTAATGTTGAGTCTATAATTTTTTTAACATACGGACAACTGGTTTTCAATATAATTGGTGTGTTTTGTACTCCTACATATTTTATGCATTTAAAAATGTTCTTCTGAGAAGGGGCCCATAGGCTTTACCAGACTGACTGCCCAATGGGTCTGTGACATAAGAGAAAGGGGAAGAGCCCCTGGTCTTGGTGGTCTTTAAGGTGGGTTTCACCTTTGAATCTCATGATTTACTGACTCTATGACTGGCTCTTTCAATCTCCCATGCAGGGTGGTACAGAGCAAACAACACCATCTTTTTAATCTGAAGACCTGGGTTCCCATCTAAGCTCTGACACTTACTACCTTGGGCAAATAGCTTTTCTTATTTGGGTCTGATTTTCCTCATCTGTAAAGCGATTGGCATGGACTAGAAGATTTCTAGGTTCCCTCTAGCTCTCCATTGTCTGCTCATGTAATCTCCACCCCCACCCTGGAATAAATTCATTCTATTGGCATTCAAGGTTCTTCACAATCTGATTCTATAGTACCTTTCTGGCCACATTTCACACTAGACCACTTTTCTTGCTCCCTGGGCTGCTGTAATGGGAAGAATGATGGACTTGGAGTCAGAGAACTTGTTCTTGAATCCTAACTTTTCCATGGTAAGCAGTGTGTCTTATAAAAGACAGGGCATCTTGGAAGGCTGCAATTGCAACATGAATCAGCAGCAAGAATGCAGCAGCCACAAAGCTGATGTATCTTGGACTGCATTAATAGAAGCCTCCCTTTCAGACAAAGTGAAGTGATCGTCTCTCCTCACATGGCCCTGGTCAGACCACATATCTGCTATTGTGTCCAGTTTAGTTTTACTTAGTACATTGCTAAGCTGGAGGGCATGGTGGGGACTGGGCCTTGGGGTGATTTCCTATGAAGACTCGGTGAGGGAACTGGGCATGTTTAGCTTAGAGTGAGAGAAGGCTGCTGTGGGATTGAGACACGATAATGATGTTCAAGGACTGTCATGTGGGGAAGGGTGTAGACTAGTTTTGGAGGGGACTCTGGAGCTCAGAATCAAGAGTAATGAGGGGAAAGACATAGGGGTCAATACAGCCTGGATTTCGTGGAGTCCTTCCTGACCGTTAGAGCTGTCCAATGTGGAAGGTGCTGTACAATGTGGAAGGTGCTGTCCAATGTGGAAGGTGGTGCCCTGGGAGGCAGTCAGTTCACCCTTAGTAGGGGTCTTTACTTAGGAGCTGGAGGACCACTTGCCAGGTATGTAATGGTGCTCAATAAATGTTTAGTGAATTGAATAGGATGGAAAGAACTTGCCTCAGACAAATCCATCCACTTAGGACCCACCTTCACATCTTTGACCAGCTATTCCTTTTCCATCAATCCACATCTATTCCCTCTTTCAAAACTGGACTGTGATATACACATGTGGCCATCAGTCTCTGCATATAAACTCTCCAGGGATGAGATAGGGTTGGTTTTATATCCCACTCATCCTCAATACATCTAATATTATATGCATTCTTACATCGTTGAGCTGATGTTGGGGTGTCTTATCCCCAACTAGATCCCAAGTTCAGAGATTTTATGTTCTCAGTTTTCCTAGAAACTCTCTGTAGGAATAAGAGTGAAGAAGAGTTGTATCACCCTAATATGCTATATCTCAATAGCTTCCAGGAAAGTGATAGACACTGAGGGATGTGGGTCAGGATAACTCAGTGACTCACCAGTGGGTTGACAGTGGAGACATGTGCAGCTCTTGTCCCAGAGGCTGCTGCCTCCAAGTCCCTCTTTGAAAGCTTTCTCTTAAACATCTTTATTCTGAAACAAGGAAAGCCATGCTTGGTTATGAGTCCTGCCGTGAATGAGTTTTAAAGTCTTTTTCAACTACCACATTATATCTTTCATGTTTTAAATTATCATCCCACTTCGGCTTTTTATTCACTATTTTCTTTAATTTTTAAACTTTATTCATTATTTTCTCATCTCCCTTCTAGGTAACATTACACATTTGGTGTGTTATGACCTCTGTTGTGGTTTGCCATTTCCTTCTCCGGCTTATTTTACAAATGAGGAAACCGAGGCAAACAGGGTGAAGTGACTTGCCCAGGTTCACACAGCTAGGAAGTGTCTGAGACCAGTTTTGAACCACAAAGATGAATTTTCCTGATGAAGATGACTTCTCCTGTTTCCAACTCCAGTGTTCTTCCCTCTTTTCTACCTAGTTGCCTACAAGTTTTGACCTCTGGCCACCTTCATATCCCGGTAATCTTGAGAATAACCAGCCCTGTTACAGTGAAGTCTTAAGAGTTATTTGTTCATGTAAAGGCACTGCCTATGGGCAAAGCATCTCCTTTAGGTAAAACATCCAATTCTACCTTTCTGTTGCTAGACACATCATCCTAAGCCTCCAGTCTATCTAAATTTCTCCCACCTGTAAGGCTTCTGTTGTTCCTTTCTTATTCTGTCTACAGATGCTTTCCCACAGTTCCCCAGGGGAATCTCAGCTGCTTCTCTAGTTCATGACCACAACATCTAAGATATTTAGGATCCCCTGGTCCAAGTAGCATTTCAACTCTGATATTCCATATTCTAAATTCTCTCCTGGCTCTAATACTGCATGTTTTATATCTAATCTTGGGGGGCGGAGCCAAGATGGCGGGGGGGCGGAGCCAAGATGGCAGCTGGTAAGCAGGGACTAGTGTGAGCTCCGTATCGAGTCCCTCCAAAAACCTATAAAAAATGGCTCTGAACCAATTCTAGAACGGCAGAACCCACAGAACAGCAGAGGGAAGCAGGGCTCCAGCCCAGGACAGCCTGGATGGTCTCTGGGTGAGGTCTATCCCACACGGAGCTGGGAGCTGGGAATGGAGTGGAGCAGAGCCCAGCCTGAGCAGCGTGGAACAACCAAACTTGGAGTCGGGCGGAAGGGGCCCCTAGCACCCTGATTATGTTTTATATCTAATCTTGGATCTTCTAAAGGCCCTCCCAGCTCTGACATTCCATGTTCTAAAGACCCTCCGAGCTCTGACATTCCATGTTCTAAAGACCCTTCCAGCTCTGACATTCCATATTCTGAAGAATCTCCCAGCTCTGACATTCCTTTTTCAAAAGTACCTTCTAGCTCTAACATTCTATGACCCTATGACCCTTCCCATTGCTAGCATTCTGTATTCTAAGGTGCTCCTCCTACCCACTCTGCTTATAATATTTTGGGCTCTACTCCACATTCCATCTTCCAGGGTCCTGCGTTCATGGCTCTAATCTGGAAACTCACAAGCAGACTGCCAGGCATGGGAAGAGCAGGGCAGTAATGATGCTTCCACACAAGGCTCCCGTAATCCATTCCAAGAACTTCCAGGGACTGGAAGAGGCTTTACCTGAGGAGAGATGCAGCCTGAGAGGAGCCATTTTCTCCTCCATCCTTCTCCGCTTTCCTCCCCTCCCCTTGCTCTTGGGATCCCAGGAACAAGGGTCTCCCCTGTAGGTGATTCCTGCTTTCCCAAGGGCTCCCCAGAATAATACAGCAAGGTGGGCTGTATAAGCCTGACTTTCCCCCAGACAATTAGTAAAATACAGAATTTTAACTTCAGTTCTATCCTTTGCTAATCATTTGGAGCTGGGCCTGGACTGTGAGTGGGAACTGATAAGAATGCTGCACAGTGATGTTGACTTGTCTCCTTTGTGAAACTTTGTATTTGGGGATGAATGGGATCTCTAGACCCAGCAGCCTTGACAAGTGAGGTCAGTTGGAAAGGGAAGAAGCAAATAAGCATTTGTTAAACACCTGCTGTGTTCCAGGTACCTTGTCAGGTGCCTCACAGATATCTCATTTAATACAAACAGCAACTCTGGGGGCAGGGTGGCTAGCATTATTCCCATTTTACAGTCGAGGAAACTGAGACAGGCAGAAGTTAATGATCTGCTCACTTGAAATCAGGACATCCTGATTCCAGGCCCATATTTTATCCACTGCATTATTTAGATGCTCTTTTCATCCTCCCTCCTCCCTCCCTTAATTCCTTCCTTCCTTCCTTCCTACCTCCCTCCCTTCACTCCTTCCTCCCTTCCCTCTTTCCTCCCTTGGATTTTCTCTGCAGATGAAGCAGCTGAGTAAAGATGGGGTTAGCAGCCTACCCAGAATCTCACAAATACTACGTGTGACTGGGTGCCATATCTTGTGTCTTTAAGACCTTCTGTCCTCCTCCTCTTTCTCTCCTCTGGCTTCCCCTGTACTCAGCCCCTCACAATTCTCTTCCCTTCCATCCAGGGGCCCCACTGCCTTCACCTGGTACCAGGAGCAGGACACTGACACTGTGGGTCCCATGGGGGCTCCTCCCTTCACAGCGAATGCCAAGGCCAGGGTCCAGCCTCTTGGCCAGGATCAGACTGCTGTTGGTCCAGGTCCTGGAGGTGTTTTGGACCACAAGGAGCTTGTTGTCACTGTCGTTCTCATGCACAATACTCTCTCCCACCCACCAGTGCAAGGAGGGTGGAGCCAGGTCTCCCTGGACAGAGCAAGTACAGAGTGACCTCTCCTCTGCCCATGAGCAAGAGGGGCCAAGCATCCTTGGGTGGTCTGCAGGAAGGGAGCGAAGGTGAATCAGAGCAGTGTCCTCTCTGCCACCTGCAGGGCCCCAGGGGCCGTGTCCCACCTGTTCCCACTAATAGGACACCAGGAGGTTCAGAGTGACATTCGAGGATTATTGAGTGCTATGTTTGGGAGGTGGGTTCTGCAATGGCCTCCCCCCACAGGAGGGCAGTTCTAGGCCCAGGGTCTCAGTACCCAATGGTTGAGGGAGTTCAGGTCTTGCTCCTGTGTGACCAGGGGCTGCTATTCATCCCATGGCCTGAGTGGAAGGACTTATCTTCTAGGAGTAGGAGGGATGAGAAGTTTTCCCTGAATTCTGGGCTTGGAGGAAGAACAGAAAATAGGACTGATGGTCCTGTCTCTTCTTTATTCCAGAACCCCCTTCTATCTATACCTACCTCCTGCAAACTTCTCTGTCCCATGTCTCTGGGAAACTCTGAGGTTCCTGTTCTAAGGAAGGATGTGCTTGGCTCTAGGCTGTAGTTCCAAACTCCATCCTCAGAGATGGGATGACATTGGCAGATTCAACCCAGGACAGAAACAGGGGAGATGCAAGGATTGGCCTCCGTAGCTTCTACCTGTCCCCATTGTCTCAGGAGCCAAGGACATATCCCTGGACATGACATTTCTCCTGTACCCCTCCTTCCTCTGGGACACTGGAGCATTGGGCTCACTCCCTCCACATACTCACAGGCAACCCTGAGCTGGACAGTTGTCTCTGTGGTCACTTTGGTCTCTGGGAAGGTCACCTGACAAGTGAGGTTAGTGCCATGGTCCTGTGCTTTGGGGGTGAAGAGGAGTTTGGAGGAGTTAAGATCCTTGGAAACAAATCCCTGGGAGGAGAGAGCAGAGCCAGTCCAGAGGAAGTTGGGGGGCATCCCCTCTCTACAGCTTCCCGGAGCTATACAGTTCAGGGTCACTTGGCACCCAGACACCAGAATGTCTGGAATGGAGATCTCTGGCTTCTGTGTCAGATCTGGGAGAGAAGAGTTGAATGAACCAGGTGGCAAAGGGAGGGGTCCCCATAATGTGTACCCTCAGGTGATGGCCTTGAGATTTTGCCTTTGATGACACAAGTCTTTCCTGGGTGTCCCCTCCTATGCCCTGACTCTCCATCTTCTGGAATCCCCCTCTATCCCCAGGGCCTGGGTCTCTCGCCTCACCTAGGGTTCCTGATTCCTCCAGCAGAGGACCTCACTGTGTGTCCTCTCAGCTGAAAGCCTCAGGGCCCTCCCTCCTACCTCACCAATGTGGCTATCCCTCACTAATGATGCCTGCCATGAATATTTGCAGCCCTGTCCCTTCTCCCCGGGCATCTGCTGTCATCAAGAGGCCCTGAAGTGCTCCCCTGTCTGGGGTCTTGTTTCTTTAGAGAAAGGTCTAGAGTGTATCCTTCCTGCCAAGAGCCTTGTGACTATCCCTCACGTATCACCACCATATCCTGCCCTGACTCTCATTCCTCCCCTGGGCTTCCCATCACTCCCAGACACTACCTGGGACACCTTCCTCACCTTCCACCTGGACAGACACCTTTTTATGGGAGTAACTGTATTTCAGATTTCCCTTCTCCACCCGGAACCAGTACTTCCTGTGATCCAGCTTCTGTACCCCAGTAATGATCAGGGAGCAGTTGTCCTTCTGTAGGTTGCCAACGAGGTGGAATCGGCCCTGGGCCGAGGGATGGACTTTCCTCTGGGGGTTGTTGGTGGCCACTGGTGTTGTATTGTCTGTCCCGTAGAACCAGTATCCATAGGTTGTGTTGTTATTAGTGTATTTTGGGGGGTAATGGAAAGAGCAGGGGATGGAGACACATAGGCCCTGCTGCACAGTCACTGTCTCTTGGATATGAATCTCAAACTCTGGATGCTGTTGAGAAAGGGACTCTGTAGGGGAGAGAGAGAGACAGACAGAGAGAAGAGAAAAGAGAGAGAGAGAGAGAAAGAGAGAGAGAGAGAGAGAGAGAGAGAGAGAGACTCAACCCAATGTCTTCCCATGTTTTGAATCCTGTTCTCCAGCCCTTCTAGGACTAAATCCCACACCCTTGTCCACACCCTTTCTACCTCCTCCAGGCACCCCCAGCTCTGGTTCTGACCCCACTTACCACCCCAGAACAAGGGCAGGAGCAGAAAGAGGAGGTCCATGGTGAGATCCAGGGCTGATGAGAGACCACAACCCTTTCCAAGTCAATTCAGCCTTGATAACACAGCCTCCTGGGAGGAAGGAGACTGTGAAGTGGGAAAAAGGGGCAAAAAAAGATGGGGTGGAATGGACAGGAGAATCTCAGATGACTGAGCCTGGTCCCCTCAGCTCTTCCCTTCTCCTGAACCTTGCTGTGAATGCCTGGCCTGATGATGAGAAGTCAGGTATGTGGGAAAAGGAACATGACCTGGTCGATGGAGGTGGGGGTGGGATGGCAGTAGGGGAGGAGAGTCCACAGCACTTCCTCCTCCCCTGGCTGCTTCTTCTCAGTGACCTGTTGACCTAGGCCTTCCTTCCGCAAGAGGAGCTGGGGCCTGAGGAACCACAAAGTGGAAAGAGGATCCCTTTGTGACTCCATGGTCTCTCCATTCCTATCTATAATTCCCGTCTCTCATCCTCACCCAATACCTCACTGCACCTTTCCTGTCCCCTAACACTACACCATTACCAGCTCCCTCTTGGCCTCTAATGTGGGTGAAGCTCAGGCCCTGGGGATGGTGGACTCAGGGTTAGACCTTGGGATCAGGACCACCTTCTGCTGCCTCCTGCTGCCTCCTCACTGTGCTCTCGTGGCCTGTACAGACCTCCACTGGCTCCTGCATGTTGGGAGATGGGCATCCTGGACCTCCCAGGACACTCTACTATCAAATGTCATGAGGCTGGACCTCCAAGGAGGATCTTGACCAGTCTAAACACCTGCCTCCCTCCACAGACCTCTCTAACCACTGCTGCTCTATCCTGACTCTTTCTTCAGGAATTCCTTTATTCCCACCCCCTCATTATCTGCCCATGTCAATAACGCTGATCTCCACTGCTGAAATACAAACTGTGTTGTCCACCCCCAGCTGCCCGCTCTCTCACTCCCATTGCCCTCAACTCTCCTCTTTCCCTCCCACAATATCCTGCTCCATATCTCCCTGCTGCTTCTGCTGGGCTCTCTGGAATGCCTGCTCCACAACTACTGAATGCACCTTCACCTTAAAGCTTTCATTTTCTCTCTCTTTCTCACTCCTGGGCAGTTTTCCCTTCAGGTTCTCACTGAGACACTGTTTTCTCCTGGTTCTGCTCCTACCTCCTACGTGTCTGACTGTTCTTTCTCAGCTGCTTTTGTTGGATTTTCATCCAGATTGTGCTCACTCACCATGGGGATCTGGCAACTGTCCCTGTGACCTTGGTCCTTGTCGTCTCTCCACATGGGCTTAGTGGCTAATCTCATCAGTTCCCATAGACTTGATATTTATGTCTGTGCCGATGATTCTCTGTTCTTTATGTGCTACCAGGCCCTCTCTTCCTCAGCTCTGGTCTTACATTTCCAATGAGTTATTGTGTATTGAGAAGAGAGTGTTTGGGGTGTTTCAGAAGGATCAGCACCTCTGGGGGAAGGGTTTGCTGATCCCTGCTCAGGGCTGCTTTGGTGACCACCTTTCACCCAATGCTCACCTGTGGCTCCAAGAAACTGTAGCTTGCACAGTGCCCATACCTTGCCAAACTGTCTCAGCAGATGGGCTAAATCAGTTTGAAGGTAACTGACAGGCTGCAAATGTTTCAGTGAGTGAGGGGGATGGACAGTTGTCTCTGTGTGAAGACTTTTCCTCACAGAATGGGCAGATGAAAACAATTTGTTCCAAGGGCCATGATGGCAGCTGAAGCAGGTGCTGTGGATCTTAGAGCTTGGTCAGACATCTAAGATGCCAAGGTCATCCACTGTGTCTCGGGCCACCGTCAGCCATTCTGACTCTTGTCCTGTCACTGGATTGTGATGACTCTGGAGGAGAGAGTGAGGATGATGATTTTGTCCTGCCCTGTTATACCTAAATCCAATTCACAGGCAAGTCAAGATACCAGCCGTGATGTCATCGGTCCTCTCTGAAAACAAAAGACCAAAGAACAAACCCACAATATTGAGAACAGAATGTGCTATGGGCATCTGAAAGGGAGGGGAGAGAGAGGGGGGGGGGGAGGGAGAGAGAGAGGGAGAGAGAGAGAGGGAGAGAGAGAGAGAGGGAGAGAGAGAGAGAGAGATAGGGAGAGATAGAGACAGAGAGAGACAAAGAGAGAAAGAGGGAGGGAGAGAAGACACACATACAGAGAGAGAGAGAGGGAGAGAGAGAGAGAGAGAGAGAGAGAGGAGAAAGATAGAGTTGGGGGGGGGAGATAGACAGGGACAGATAGAGACAGAGAAAGAGGGAGGGAGAGAAAACACACAGACACAGACACAGACACAGACACACACACACACACACACACACACACACACGAAGAGAGAGAGAGAGAGAGAGAGAGAGAGAGAGAGAGAGAGAGAGAGTTCAGTATGTATCTGAACCAGATCCCAGAGCCTTCCACCTTTGACTTCTATGCTGTGTATTCTCTAGTTCATTTTGTATTTCTAATCACCATGGAAGCTCCTGGCAATGTCCTCTCTCTCTTTCTCACTGCCCACCCCCCCACTCCCCAGCACAGTGACTAAGATCAATACATTTCTGCTGATACATTCATCCTGACAGTATCTTCTTTCTCAAAGCAGCACTCCAGATTCTCCCTAATCCCAAGTGGTCCCCACCCTCCTAACTCCAGTATCTATATTTGAATTTGAGCACTGAATACTCAGTGTGGGTATCTTCTGGTTTGGGAATCTGTTGGGGCTTCTTGGATGGAAAGAGATGGAGGCAGATTGTACCTGGTCCTCCCCTTTCTCTGAGCAAGAGCCCAGCACAGGTGAAGGAGGGTGCCCCCAGGGACCTTGCTTCCCTGGGGTCTTTGAGGTGAAGAGTGTCTACAGAGACTCAGAGATTTTTACCCCTGAGCTTGGGTACTCTGTGCTCTAGGATTTCATTCTGTTCCAGCAGCAAGTGCTCAGGGTTTTCATAAGGATTTCAACATTCCCATTCCCTTTGCTACATCCCTGCTGATGCTCAGTCTTTATTCTATGATCTAAAAGTACCTCTGGGTGGGACATATTGTGTTCTCAGTTTTAAGGCCCCCTCCAGCTCATCCTTCCTCACTTCTGTCTTTCCCATTTCTGGAGGTCTTCAAGAGGAGACTGGATGGTCTCTCAGGTAATTCTGCTCAAGCCTGGCTGCAGCCAGGTTGCAGACATCTAGTCTGCCTTGATACACTTACTAGCTGTGTGACCTTAGGCAAGTCACTTAATCCCAATTGCCCTGCCTTCCCCCCTCCAAAAAAGACCCCCCCCCCAAAAGTGTATGCCCAGTGTCTGAGGCCAGATTTGAATTCAGGTCCTCCTGACTCCAGGGCTGGAGCTGTACTCACTATGCCACCTAGCTTCCCCCATTTCTGTGAGCTTGGAATAGGAGGGGTCCTTGGGTTGAAGAGTGAAGGTGAAAGTGGGGGGGTGTGAAAAGGTATTTTTATAGAACCTACTGTGTGCCAGGAATTGTGCTGTGTCCTTTACAAATCCTGATGCTCATAACAACCCTAGGTGGTAGGTATTATTATTATTATTATTCCTCTTTGACAGATGAAGAAACTGAGGCAGAAGTGGTTAAAGCACTTTCCCAGGCTCACAGATCTAAGAAGTATCTGAAGCTGCATTTGAACTCAGGTGTTCCTGACTCCAGGCCCCCTACACCACCGAGCTGACTGCAAAGGTGAAGTTTGAGATGTGATGTATTTGGAGATGAGAATGCAGAATGTCACCCTGATGCTGGAACCAGGAGGCAGTATGGTAATTACCCCAGAAAGGGGCATGGACTGAAGGGAACCCCTGAGACTCTTGGTGAAGCCACATCTGAAGCTGGCTGGACAATGGAACTGACTCCCGGGTCCATTTTCATAGCAGACCAGGCCTTCGTACCCAGCTTTTAGCTGCGTGTTGTTGTAAGGGTCCAATAAGGCTACTTCATTCAGTCAGTAAGTCACCAAATACTTACTGAGTGTCTTCTCAGTGCCGGGTCTGTGCTAAATATTAAGGATGAGAAGAAAGAAAAAAATGAAAGAAAAAGCCAAATAAGGACTTCTGCCTTCAAGGAGTTTCTGTTCTAAAGGGAGGGAAATATAAATAATGAGGGACGTGTCCGTGAACACCCCTGCTCTGTCCCTCTGACCCCAGGCCCTGGGCTGCTTACCTCTGTCTGGTATCATGAGGGAAAGTAACAGTATGTTCTCCCATGCGAAGTTGTATGTAGAAGATATATCGGATTCCATGCCATCTGGGGGAGGTAGTGTGGGGAGGGAGTGGGGGCAGGGGGGAAGAAAATCTGGAACTCAAAAGCATGCAGAACTGAGTGTTGTAAACTAAAAATGAAAATCTTAATTAATAAAAAAGAAAGTTAAGTTCTAATGATTCATATCAACATTGGAAGGATAATTTGTTCACTGCTTTGCATGATTTGAATAACAGACCCCTAGGAGGAAGTACACATCTAGTCAGAATGATGACCCCAGATCTGAAAATTAGAAAACAGCAAACACATAAGATCCAAAATATTGAGTATTGGACTGTGAGGATGATGTTCCAAAGGCTGCAGAAATCATAGCACATGGGAAAGACAGTACTGTAACAGTGGTCTACCCAGGAGAAAATTGTTATGAAACTGTATCTTTGTCTCATATTTTCTATCATGAATGAGGCTATGATAGTCTCTGTTTCATTTTGGATTTTTGTCTATTAAATTTCTTTGTGAGACTTGTTTCTTGCAGTCTTAGTACCATACATCTGCTGATGCCTGATTGCTTAAGCCAGATGTCACCCTCTGATGTGTTCGGATATCACCTCTGGACCTGTCTACAACTGTGATGGGTCATCCCTGGGCCTGGTGTAAACTGAGTTCCAGATGCCAGCTTGCTAAAGAATTGACCTCTTGAATAAGACTCTTTATCTCTCGGGACAGGGAGAGCTCTATGTCCAATTTTAGCAGGCAGAGGCTTTGGAGAATGAAACCTTCACCCCTTACCCCAAGATTTTCAGCCCCATTCATTTGAGGGGGGAATGATGACATTGTTTTATGTGCTTATCTTGTGTTATCCTTGTTATATTGCTGGATAAAGTTCTGTTGACACCAGTTATCCCAGAATTTCCCTTACCCTATATAATATATATGAAAGATCTTGGGGCCAAAGTAGTAGCAATTTGGGTTTGAAGATCTTTCCCACCCGTTCATAGGCCATGTGACCTGCTAACAGCACAGGAAGCCTAAGTCACATGTGGTGGGAGGAGCTTCGTGACAAGAAAAGGAAGTTATGTCATCGAAAATGCAGAGAGAGAGAGAGAGAGAGAGAGAGAGAGAGAGAGAGAGAGAGCAGTTACAGCTGCTAATGGCTGCTAATGGCCCCCATCATGATAGTTAGAACTGAACAGGCTGACTTAGCTGCACTGTGAATTTGGGGAAGACCCCAGCAGGGGGGTAGGAGAGGTTTTGGGATGGCGAGGCTCCATGTTGTGACATTATGCACTGAATGTTTTACTGCTCTGAGAGATTGGATAAATTGCTTGTGGGATATGGTCCTCTGGTGTCTGAATAAGTGGTTTACTTCTTCTACCCTCCATGTGGAGAGTCTCATATGCTTTGCGATACAGAACCACGTAGGCATTTTTACTATTATCATCTACACTGTTATTATTGTCTTACTGATACACTGGTTTATCCAGGGAGCAGGATACCCCTTTGACTGAGCCTACTATGGAGGTGCTGGGAACCCCTGATTGAAGCCAGTGGGGTTCTAGGGCTTCTTCTAACAAGTGTGGGAAACATTTGATGAGGCTGGGACCTTCCCAAGTGGCACCCCTGGGAAATGACCCCTGGGAAGCTGTGGGGTTTCACATGGAGTGATGGGAGTGGGGGTGGGAAAACTGGGTCCATTCAGAACAGAAAAGGCTTGCCATCATCTACTGGCAAAGATGGAGAACAGCACGGGGGTCCTGGAAGGAGCAGGACCTCCCCTCTCCCAGCACCCTAGAAGGAAACATTGATTCCCTTAAGACATTGGTGAGGGGGGCAGTGCACAGAAACCTGGTGACCCTTATTCCTTGGGTACTAGGAACCCTGGTGGAGGGAACAGAGAGTGTTGAGTCCAACCTTCTGTAACAACTATGCTGCTAGCAGCTGCTGTGGGGGTATAGGACAAATAACACCCACACACAGGAGGACTGCTAGCACAGGTTCTTTGATCTGCTTTTCTAAGGAAAGCAACTTTAAGAGGTTTACAATCTCACTTTGATTAAACATACATATATCATTCACTTAGTTCAGGGGAAAAAGTCAGCACCCTGAACTTCAGAGAAATCACAAACAGAAATTACAAGCAAAAATTATATAAACAGAGCAAAATAACACAAATCATCAGACAGGCTTCTATCTGTCTGACTGAGACATTACATACATAGTTACCACAGAGAGAAGCACCAGCATTTGGTTTTTCAAAGGGTGGGGGAGCTCCTTAATGGCTACGCAGAGTCTTGTCTGGCCAAATCACAGGAATATTATTCCCATGAGTTTGCCCCCAAAGAAAAATCCCAACCTCAGAGCATATATACCGTGTTTAGGGCCCTAGGTCTTGGTATCTACTTAGCAAAAGGGTGTATGCCTGAGGCTTAACATCTACTTAGCAAAAGGGCATGGGGAAAGATCTTTAATCACTAGCACCACATCATGTATATACATACATA